>NW_026125234.1:0-151735 GCF_943737965.1 Phodopus roborovskii | reverse complement strand
TTGATCTTAGTGCCTGTGCTAACAGTGTTTCCACGTGAGAAAGTCTTTTCCTGTGCCAATGAGTTCTTTGATCCATTTGGAGTTGAGTTTTGTGCAAGGTGACAAATATGGATTCATTTGGATTCTTCTATAACCAGTCACCCGCTTCTGATCAGCACTGTTGTTAAAAAAGTGCTGTTTTTTAAATTATTATTATTATTTTTTTCAAGTGTGATTTATGGGAACAGGTGTCTGTAGGCGTGGATTTATGTCTGGTTCTTCAATTAGATTGCATTGATAAACATGTCGTATTTTATGCCAATACCATGCTGTTTTTTATTACTATAGCTTTGTAGTACAACCTGAAACCAGGAATGGTGATACTCCCAACAGTTTTTTTATTATTCAGGATTGGTTTAGCTAGCCTTGTTTTTTTGTGTGTTTCTATTGAAAGCTGAGAATTGGTTTTCAAGATCTGTGAAGAATTGTGTTGGAATTTTGATGTAATTGGATGTTTCTTTCCAGCCAGACAATTCCCAAATACCCAGTAGCCACTTCCCAAATTAACATACAGAGCTTATGTTAATTATAAATGTCAGCTGAGCTAAGACTTGTTACAAGCTAACATTGACACTTAAATTAACCCACAATTCTCTTTTATATACATTTTTTATTTAAATTAGAAACAATCTTATTGTACATTTCAATACCAGTTCCTCTCCTCCCATCCTCCCATATCCCCCACTAACCCCCATCCCACCACCCATATACTCTCCAGGGAGGGTGAGGCCTTCCATGGGGGATCATCAAGAATCTGTCACATCATTTGGGCCGGGGCCTGAACCCTCCCCCCGTATCCTAGACTGAGAGTATCCTTCCACGGGGGAATCAGCTTCCAAAGTCCATTTGTGTACTAGGGATAAATGCTAGTTCCACTGCCAGAGAATACCATAGACTGCAGGACTTCTAATTGACACTCATGTTCCAGGAGGTCTGGTTTGGTCGTATGCTGGTTCTCCAGCTGTGAGACTGGAGTTGAAGTGAGCTCCCTCTTACTCAGGTCAAGCTGTTTCTGTGGATTTCCCTAGCATAGTCAAGACCACTTAGCACACCTCTCCTCCTCTCTAGGAATTGACTCAGTGCTTGGCTGTGAATCTTTGCTTCTGCTTCCATCAGCTACTGGATCAGAGCTCTATGATGGCATTCAGGTAGTCATCAATCTCATTATAGAGGAAGGGCATTTAAGCTAACCTCTCCATATTTCTTAGACTCTTAGTTGAGGCCATCGCTGTAGATCTCTGGATGTTTCCCTAGTGCTAGTTTCTCTTTAAACCTACAATGGCTCCCTCTATTGTGGTATCTCTTTTCTTACTCTTTTCTATTCTTCCCCTGACTCCAATATTCCCAATCCCTCATGTTCTTTTCCCCCTTCCCCTTCTCCTTTATCTTTTTCCTGTCCCCCCTTTCCAACACTTGCTCCCCAATTTGCTCAGGAGCTCTTGTCCTTTCGGAGTCTCTGTAACCCATAATTCTTATCTATGCTTGGCTATGTGGCTTGGTATCTTTTCTCAGTAGAGCATTCACATCTTGCTTCTCCCTGCATCTGCTGGTGACTTTCTGACTTTATCTTTCTCCCTTCCCATCATCCTTAGTTTGATTGCCCCACCTATACTTCCTGGCTGGCTACTGGCCAATCAGTGTTTTATTAAACCAATTCAAGTGGCAAATCTTTCCAGGTGTACAAGAGGATTATTCCACAGCATTTTGATGGGGATTGCTTTTGGTGCACTTTTACTATGTTAATCCTACAATCTGTGAGTGTGGGAGTCTTTCCATCTTCTGATATCTTCTTCATTTTCTTCAAGTTTTTAAATTTTTAATCATACAAGTCTTTCACTTGCTTGATTAAGAAGGTTACCCCAAGATATTTTTATATTACTTGAGACTGTTGGTAAAAGATGTTGTTTTCTGATTTCTTTCTCAGTCTGTTTTCCATCTGTATATAGGAGGGGCTACTGATTTTTTGTTTTTGAGTCAATTTTAAATCTAGCTGCTTTGCTGAAAGTGTTTATAAGCTGTAGGAGTTTCCTGGTGAAAATTTTCAGGTCAATTGCATATATTATCACATCATCTGCAAATCAAGATACCTTGACTTCTTTCTCTTCTCTTTGTATCCCCTTCATCTCCTTCAGTCACCTTCTTGTTCTAGCTAAGATTTCAAGTGCTATATTGAATAGATATGGAGAGAGTGGACAACTTTGTCTTGTTCCCGAGTTTAATGGAATTGCTTTAAGTTCCTCTCCATTTAAGTTGATGTTGGCTATGGGCTTGCTATAAATTGACTTTATTATGTTGAGGTATGTCCCTTGTATCCATAATCTCTCCAAGATGTATGAGTGTTCTGTCTGCATGTATGCCTGAATGCCAGAAGAGGCCATCAGATCCCATTATAGATGATTGTGGGCCACCATGTAGTTGCTGGGAATTGAATTCAGGATTTCTGGAAGAGCAGTCAGTGCTCTTAATCCCTGAATCATCTGTCCAGTTCCCAAGACTTTTATAATAAAGGGGTGCTAGATTTTGTTAAAGGACCTTTCTGCATCGAATAAAATAATCACGTGGTTTTTGTTTTTCATTTTGTTTATATTTTGGAGTACATTTATTCATTTATATATGTCAAATCATCCCTGAATCTCTGGGATGAAGCCTATTTGATCATGGTGGATGATCTTTTGATGTGTTCTTGGATTCTGTTTGTGAGTATTTATTGCATCTAGGCCAGGCTGACCTTGAACTCACAGGGATCCACCTGCCTCTGCCTCATGAGTGCTGGGATTAAAGATGTGCAGGACCACCCCCTGGCATTATTGTTGAGTCTTAATGTGGTTTGGGTATCAGAGTAACTGTGGCCTAACAAAATGAATTGAATAATGTTCTTTCTGTTTCAGTTTTGAGGAATAATTTGAGGACTATTGGCATTAAGTGTTCTTTGAAATGTCTGGTAGAATTCAGTGCTAAAACCATCTGACTATAGGCTTTTTTTGTTTTTGGGTGGGAAATTTTAATGATGGCTTTTATTTCTCTAGGGGTTATAGGTTTGCTTAAATCACTTATCTGATCTTGCTTTAACTTTGGTATGTGGTATGTATCAAGAAACATTATCCACTTCTTTTAGATTTTGCAATTTGGTGAAGTACAAATTTTTATATGTCTTTATGATTCTCTGGATTTACTCTGTGTCTGTTGTTATGTCCCCCCCTTTTCATTTCTAACTTTGCTAATTTGGATATTATCTGTCTACCTTTTAGTTAGTTTGGATAAAGATTTATCGATCTTATTAATTTTCTCACAGAACCAAATTTGTTTCATTGATCCTTTGTATTGGTTTTGTTTGTTTTCTTGTTTCTATTTTATTGATTTCAGCCCTGAGTTAGATTATTTCTTGACATCTACTCCTTTTGGGTGTGATTCCTTTTTTCTAGACATTTCAGGTGTATTGCTAAGTTGCTAGTATGAGATTTTTTCCAGTTATTTTTCTTTATGTGTGCACTTAGTGTTATGAACTTGCCTCTCAGAACTACTTCATTGTGTCTCATAAGTTTGTGTATTCATTTTTATTTAATTTTAGAAAGTCTTTTTTGCTTTGATCCATTTTTCATTCAACAGATAGTTGTTCAATTTTCACAACTTTGTAAGCTTTCTGTTGTTTCTGTTGGTGTTGATATACAGCTTTTTATCTGTGGTGGTCAGCTAGGATATAAAATATAGAATGCTATTTCAATTTTCTAATATTTGTTAAGATTTACTTTGTGTCACAATATGTGGTTAATTTTGGAGAAATTTCTATGAGGTGCTGAGAAGAAAGTATATTTTTTTGTGTTTGGGTGAAATGTTCTATAAAAATCTGTTAGCTCGCTTAGCTCAAGCATCGTGTTTAGTTTTTGACTGGATAACCTGTGTATTGGTGAGAGTAGGGTATTAAAGTCCCCATTATCAGTGTGTGAAGGTCAATATGTGACTTAAGTTATAGTAGAGTTTATTTTACAAACTTGGGTGTCCTTGTGTTTGGGTAATAGCTGTTAAGAACTGAAATATATTCTTGGTGAATTTTTCCTTTGATGAGTGTATAGTGACCTTCCCTATCTCTTCTGATAAGTTTTGGTTTGAAGTCTATTTTGTCAAGTATTAAAATGGCTACATAAGCTTGCTTTGTAGGTCCATTTGCTTGGTATATCTTTTTCTATCCCTTTACCCTAAGGTGTTTCTATTCTTGATGGGAAGGTGTAATTCTTGGATACAGAAGAAGCATGGATCCTGTTTTTCAGATCTATTCTACGATTCAGTGTCTTTTAGGTTTTTTATTTTACATATCGATCCCAGTTCCCTCTCCTTCCCTCCCCCTCTTTCCCTCTCTCCCCACCTCCCATGCACCCCCGACAACCCTTCCCTCCCATCCCCCCCATTCCACATGTAGAGTGATGCCATCCAGGAGGGTCATCTAAATCTTTCAAGTTATTTGGAGTAGGGACTAGGACTTCTCTCCTGTCTCTAGGTTAAGGCAGTATCCCTCCATGGGGGATGTGCCCGCAAAGTCCTTTTGTGCACCAGGAATACATCCTGGTTCCACTCTCTGAGGGCCCTTAGACTGCTCAAGCCTTCTAGCTGAGACCCATGTTCAGGGGGTCTGAGTCAGCCCCATGCTGGATTCCCAGCTATCAGTCTGGGGGCCCATTAGCTCTTCTTCCTTGTTCAGGTCAGCTGTCTCTATGTGTTTCTGCATCCTGGTCTTGTCCTCTCCCTCTGCATCTGGATTCTAGTTCAGCTCAGTGTTTAGTTGTGGATGTTTGCTTCTGTTTCCAACAGGTACTAGATGAGGGCTCCATGATGGTAGATAAGTTATTCGTTGATCTCATTATCAGGGAAGGGCATTTATGGTAGCCTTTTAACCGTTGCTCAAATTGTTAGTTGGAGTCAGTCTTGTAGGTCTCTAGACATTTCTTTAGGTTCAGTTTTCTCTTCAATCCTATAATGGCTCCCTCTTTTATGTTCTCTCTCTCTCTTCTTTGCTTTTCTGTCTTCTATTCCTCCCCTGACTCAATCTTCCTAGTCCCACATGCTTTCCTCTCCTCCCCTTCTCTTTCTCCTAGTTCCCTCTCCACTCACTGCCCCTCCCCCACTCCCCTTGTGCTCTGGAAAACTTGTCCCTTCCCCCCCTTCTGTGAGGGACCTTATATGAATCTCTTAGAACCCACCTTGTATCTTAGTTCCTATAGTGGTGTGAATTATAGGCTAGTGATCCTTTGATCTAGGTCTAAAATCCATATATGAGTGAGTACATACCATGTTCTTTTTGTGACTGGGTTACCTCATTCAGGATGGTTTTGTCAAGTTCCATCCACTTGTCTGTGAATTTCAAGATTCCATTGTTTTTTTTCCCCCCGCAGAGTAGTATCCCATTGTGTAGATGTGCCACATCATCTTTATCCATTCTTCAGTTGAGGGGCATCTAGGTTGCTTCCAGGTTCTTGCTATTACAAATAATGCTGCTATGAACATAGTTGAGCACATGTTGCATGGATGTGGATCATTTGGGTATAGGCCTAAGAGGGGGATTGCTGGGTCCTATGGTAAACTGACTCCCATTTTCCTGAGGAACCGGCATACTAATCTCCAAAATGTCTGTACAAGTTTGCACTCCCACCAGCAGTGGAGGAGTGTTCCCCTTTTTCCACATCCTCTCTGGCATAAGTTGTCATTGATATTTTTAATTTTAGCCATTCTGGCAGGAGTAAGATGGTATCTCAAAGTTGTTTTGATTTGCATTTCCCTGATAGCTAAAGATGTTGAGCACTTTTTTTTGATTTTTTAAAATTTATTTATTTTATATAACCAAGGCCATTTAAATGAAAACAAACATTTATAGACAATATTTGGGAATTTGGGCGTCGTTCTTTCTAAACTACTTCCTGCTGGTAAAGGGAGCTGTCATGGGGGATTCTAAGAAGATGCAGAAATCCTGGCTGTAGTCTGCAAGGCTGCTTTGTCCAGCTGTTTTGAATGTAGGATCACCTGGTACTCTGTTTCAGGCGGTCTGGCTTGATCAAACCACATTAGTCTGGAAGGAATCAACTGCTTTTCATTTTCTGTGGAAACAAAAATAGAAATCCATTTCCCCCAGTAACTTGTCCTTGAACTTAAATTTTTTTGGAGTCAAAGCATTTTTTTAATTTAATTTATTATTTTACATGTCGATCCCAGTTCCCTCTCCCTCCTTCCCTCTTTCCCTCCTTCCCTCCCTCCCTTTTACCCTCTCTGCCCTCTCACATGCACCCTAACCACCCTCCCCTCCCATCCCCCCACCCCAATTCCATATGTAGGGGAATGCCATCCAGTTGGGGTCATGTAGATCTGACAGGTCATGTGAAGTAGGGACCAGGGCTTCTCTCCTGTCTCTAGATTAAGGCAGTTATCCCTCCATGGAGGATGTGTTAGCAAGGTCCTTTTGTGCACCAGGGATACATCCTGGCTCCACTGTCTGAGGTCCCTTAGACTGCTCAATCCTTCTGGCTGAGACTCAGGGGAGGCCTGAGTCAGTCCCATGCTGGCTTCCCAGCTATCAGTTTGGTGGCCCATTAGCTCCTCCTTCAGGTAAGCTGTCTCTATGTGTTTCTGCTGCCTGGTCTTGTCCTCTCCATCTGCATCTGGGTTCTAGTTCGACTCAGTGTTTAAGTATGGGTGTTTGCTCTTGTTTCCAACAGGCATTAGATGAGGGCTCCATGGATAAGTTAGTTGTTGATCTCACTATCCAGGAAGGGAATTTATGGTAGCCTTTCCATGGAAGCTCAAATTGTTAGTTGGCGGCACTCTTGTAGTTCTCGCGACCTTTCTTTGTGTTCAATTTTATCTTCAAACCAATATTGGCTCCCTCTTTTATGTTCTCTCTCTCTGTCTCTCTCTGTCTCTGTCTCTGTCTCGCTCTCTCTCTCTCTCTCTCTCTCTCCTGTCTTCTATTCCTAACTGGGCTCAATCTTCCTGGTCGCACATGTTTTCCTTTCCTCCCCCTCATTTTCTCCTACTTCTCTCTCCATTCGCTGCCCCCGCCCCCGACTTCCCCTGAGCTCTGGGGGACTTGTCCCCTTCCCAGTTCTGTGAGGACTTTATATAAATCTCTTAGAATATACCTTGTAACCAAGTTCCTCTGGTGGTGTGAATTATAGACTGGTGATCCTTTGATCTATGTCTAAAATCCATATATGAGTGAGTACATACTATATTCCTCTTTTTGTGACTAGGTTACCTCATTCAGGATGGTTTCTTCAAGTCCATCCACTTGCCTGCAAATTCCATTATTTTTTTCTGCAGAGTGTAGATGTGCCACATCTTCATTATCCATTCTTCACTTGGGGGGCATCTAGGTTGCTTCCAGGTTCTTGCTATTACAAATAGTGCTGCTATGAACATAGTTGAACAGATATCTTTGTTGCATGTATGTGGATCATTTGGGTATATGCCTAAGAGGGGGATTGCCAGGTCCTGTGGTAAACCAATTCCCATTTTCCTGAGGAACTGCCATACTGATCTCCAAAATGGCTGTGTGAGTTTGCACTCCCACCAGCAGTGGAGGAGTGTTCCACTTTCTCCACATCCTCTCCAACATGAGTCATCATTGGTGTTTCTAATTTTAGCCATTCTGGCAGAAGTAAGATGGTATCTCAAAGTTGTTTTGATTTGCATTTCCCTGATAGCTAAGGATGTGGAGCATTTTCTTAAGTGTCTTTCAGTCTTTTTGATTTCCTCTATTGAGAATTCTCTCTTCAGTTCTGTACCCCATTTTTAATAGGGTTATTTGGTGTTTTGTTGACTAGTTTCTTGAGTTCATTGTATATTTTGGAGATCATCCCTTTGTCAGATGTAGGATTGGTGAAAATCTTTTCCCAGTCTTTGGGCTGCCGTTTGGTCTTGTCAACTGTGTTCTTTTCCTTACAAAAGCTTCTAATTAATTGTCGATCTCAGTTTCTGTGCTACTGGAGTTATGTTCAGGAAGTGGTCTCCTATACCAATTTGTTCAAGGGTACCTCCTACTTTTTCTTCTAAGAAGTTCCGTGTGGCTGGATTGATGTTGAGGTCTTTGATCCATTTGGACTTGAGTTTTGTGCATGGCGACAGACATGGGTCTATCTGCAGTCTTCTACACACCCTCATCCAATTGTGCCAGCACCATTTGTTGAAGATGCTTTCCTCCCCACATTGTATACTTTTAGCTGTTTTGTTAAAAATCAGGTGTTCGTAGGTGTGTGGGTTAATATCAGGGTTTTCGATTTGATTCCACTGGTCTACTTGTCAATTTTTGTGCCAATACCAGGCTGTTTTCAGTACTATAGCTCTGTAGTAGAGCTTTAAGTCAGGGATGGTGATGCCTCCTGAAGTTCTTTTATTGTACAGGGTTGCTTTGGCTATCCTGGGTCTTTTGTTTTTCCATATAAAGTTGATTATTATCCTTTCAAGGTCAGTGAAGAATTGTGCTGGGATTTAAATGGGGATTGCATTGAATCTGTAGATTGCTTTTGGCAAGATTGCCATTTTTACTATATTTATCCTACCTATCCAAGAGCGTGGGAGATCTTTCCATTTTCTGGTATCTTCTTTAATTTCTTTCTTTAAAGTCACAAAGTTCTTGCTATATAGGTCTTTCACTTGTTTGGTAAGTGTTACCCCAAGGTACTTTATGCTGTTTGTGGCTATTGTAAAGGGTGATAATTCTCTGATTTCTTTCTCAGCCCCTTTGTTGTCTGAATAAAGTAGAGCTACTGATTTTTTTTTTTTTTGAGTTTATCTTGTATCCTGCTAGTTTGCTGACGGTGTTTATCAGCTGTAGGAGTTCCCTTGTAGAGTTTTTTGGATCACTTATGTAAAGTATCATATCATCTGCAAATAGAGAAAATTTGACTTCTTCCTTTCCAGTGCCAATAGGAGGCTCTAGGCTGGGCCTGGCACTCTCCAGCTGAGGCCTCTTTGGCAGAGGCCAGGTGATGGGGGTCAAGGATCCATCCAACCTGCAGGAACTCAGAGTGGCCCTGCAGGGATAGGTGGATCTCTGAGGACCGGTGGGAGTCAGGGACCAGGCAGGTAGGGATTCCGGGTGGTCCTGCATGGATAGGCAGGTCTAGTGTGCTCAGGGCAGCTCCAGGAAGTTCCCCGAAGGTGGCAGGATTGTTGGCTCCACCCTCTGTCCCAGTGCTCAACCAGGGTAGTGGGATAGTGAGCAGGGTAGGGAACATGGTAGGGGGAGGGCAGGCTGTTGGTGGGGGTAGGTAGGTGTCTATCAGAGCACCAGGAGCACTCTCTCAATGGGGACGGGACACAGGGGGAGCGAGATCTGGGGCCAATCCAGGAAGTTCTCAGGGAAGGGTGTGTGTATGTGTGTGTGTGTGGGGGGGGGGAGGGAGAGAATTTCACCTGAATTGGTCCCAGACTCACCTCTCTGAAGATAAGTTTCTTATCCTTTCTCCATTGACTCAGTGTCTTTTTATTGAGGAATTGAAACCGTTGATGTTGAGAGATACCAATGTTCAATGATTGCTATTTCTGTTATTTTGTTGTTGTTGTTGACGTGTGTTTTGTGTGTGTGTGTGTGTGTGTGTGTGTGTGTGTGTGTGTGTGTGTGTGTGTATGCACTTCTCTTCTCTTGCCTTTGTTGGTCTGGGATCCTTTATTTCCTGAGTTTTCTTGAATGTGAGTTAGCCTCCTCAGGTTAGAGTTTTCCTTCTAGCACCTTCTATAGGGCTGACTTTGTAAATAGATACTGCTTAAATTTATTTTTTCCGTGGTATACCTTATTTTCTCTATCTATGGTGATTGAGATTATTGTTGAGTCTTATAGTCTGGGATGACATCTGTAGTCTCTTAGAGTCTGCAGCACATGTGCCTGGACCTTTATGGTTTTATAAGTCTCCATTGAGAACTTAGAATTAATTCTAATGATATGTTTTCATAGTCATTTTCCCTTGCAGGTTTTCATATTCTTTCTCTGTTTGGTACATCTAGTGTTTTGATTATTATGTGCCAAAGGGATTTTCTTTTCTTGTCCAGTCTATTTGGTGTTATGTATGCTTCTTGTATCTTTATAGCCATCTTCTTTAGGTTGGGAAATTTTTCTTATGTGATTATGTTGAAAATATTTTTGGGGCCTTTGAGCTTGAATTCATTTTCTTCTTCTATTCCTATTATTCTTAATGTTTTGTGCTAGGAAATTTTTAGATTTAAAATTTTCTTTGACTGAAATATTCATTTTTTAAATATTTTGTCTTCAGTACCTGAGATTTTCTCTCCCATCTTTTGTATCCAATTGATGATGCTTGCCTCTGTTGTACCTGTTGGAGTTCCTAAATTTTTCATTTCCAGAATTCCCTCAGTTTGTGTTTTCTCTATTGATTGCATTTCCATTTTCAAGTCTTAAACAGTTTTATTCATTTCCATCGCTTGCTTATGTCTTCACAGATAGCTCCAAGGGATTTAATCATTTCCTCTTTAAAGGCCTCTAACATCTTAATACATGCTATTTTAAGGTCTTTTTCTTGTCTTCCAGCTATGCTGGAATTGTCAGGGCCTGCTGTCATAGGGTTGCTGGCTTTAGTGGAGACATACTGTCCTGCTTGCTATTGACTGTGTTTTTATGCTGGCATCGAGGCATCTGGATTGAGAAAGTTGGAGTTTCAGGTGCTGATATTTGGTCTTGTCTTTGTTCAGTGGGTGTTTTTTCCCTTGGTTTATCCTCCCTTTCTGCTTTTTAGGAGAATATGGGGAACATATGTTCCCTGGTCAGAAAGTCTTCTGGGGTCCTGGTAAATGTTGCCACTTCTTCCTTGTCAGGAGTGGCCTGTCAGGAAAGTCATTTTTATTTGCTATTGTGGCCCCTGTCAGGCTGCCCATGCTCATAACCATGTGCATACGGGCAACACTCTCTTGAATTTGATTAGTTTATTAAAAAGAAGAGGACATGAAGTTGGAGGGGAGAGTAGGAATATATATACTTTAAATACATTGTATACATGCATGGAACTATTAATAATAAATACAAAACATTCTACACAATAGTTCCTCTTTAGAAATTCAAATTATGTCCATCAGTATGACTTTTGCACATCTTAAGTGATGTTTCAAATGAAATAGCAGAAGCCTTCCATCTCTGGCCACAAAAAAGTATTTGATGACATTATTTGGTTCACCCCTGAAAAATAAATCATTTGTGGTTATTTTCCAAACAAAGGAAGCATTTGGCTGATGTGCACCAGGAAGGAAATGGGGCCATGCCCAAGCTTTATAGAACCTCTACTTGGTGCTGACATCACATTCTCAGATATGGTAACTTCTCTGCTTTTCCACATAAACAACAAATCTCAGAAAGGCCAGGTATATTGTCATGGTCACCATCTATGGGTGGCAGATCCAGAGGGGACCCTAATCTCTGTGCTTCACCTGACTCCAGTTAGTGCCTGGTTTTTCTAAGTAAGGACTCTACAGTGAGATGTATGGAAGGCTTTTCTTTGTGCATGTGTGTGTAGATACACAGATTGAGGTGCTGAGCCAGCAGTGACCCCTGTGGAAATGCTGGTCAACCACATGCACAGATTTTGCCTAAGCTACCATTTCGAGTTCTGTTGCATGCTCAGCCAAAAGGTTGCCATGGCGCTTTTAACTTTTCAAGCCAAGGAACAACAACAACAACACACAACTGAAAATGAAGTCATATTTATGCCTGCTACATTATTAATAAAGCAGACAAAAAACAAAAAGCAATACAAGTTTTTGAAAAGTAATTTCAACTTTGATGTGACCACATAGATTTTCCAGGGGAAATAGGGTCATTTTAAACTGTGTTCTCCGAGTCTTCAAATGAGGTAGAGAAATGTATAATGAAGCCCAAAGGAAAGAATTTTGACAGGTGAAAACCTAAGTCTCTTCCCGAAGAGTAAAATATTTGGTAAAATATTTTCCTTGTAAGTGTTCTCAGCAGTGTAGGGAATTCTTGAATGACAGCTTTGAGTCATGCCCTTTTAGATGTGTGGGATGTGGGGATGCTGGGGTCGTGGGTTGTAAGGGGCAGTTTCTGTCCCAGGAGGGTTGAGGCTGTCCTGTCTTCAAGTCTAAGCTGTCTCAAGTGTGAGACACAGGACATACTTGTCATCTGCTTCTATGGTGTCCAGTTTTGGAAATTCCCATGTTGATAAAGTAATTAGTGGCTTGATTGCTTAATGTGGATTGCTGAAAAATCTCACAGAAGGCCAGCACTGCTCATTGCCTCATAGTTTTGGCAACTATAATTCTAGAGTCAGGATTTCTTCCCTTGTATGACTCCCTCAACCCCCACTCATTTGAATAAAAACAGTAGGTATGGACTCCTGGTTTAACTTAGCCCAATATGAACAAATTACATTTGCAATGATGTATTTCAAAATGAAATCACATTCTGAGTGGTAGATGGATGTGACTCTTGGTTGTCAGGACACTGATCCATTACACTAAATAAATAAAGCATCTAGTTTAGGGGAAAGTAAATCTAGGGTAAATATATTATATACAAAGTTCCTATAAATTAGGGGATTTGGATGTCTTGAATGGCAACACCTAGTAACTGTGGCACTGCAGCTTAGCAATTGTAAAAGTGTGACAAATCAGAGAAATGGGACCACCTCTGAGCATCTGACATGCAATCAATTGTTTCCAGTGTCCTTGGACTTTAGTGGCTCCATGACTTTATGGCATTGAACATATTGTTAGAGACTTGACCCGGCCTTGTCATAGTATTTCTTCACCTCATGAGTTCTAGAACTTTTAGTATGTTTCAATTAGAGCCCATTCATGTTCACTGTAGCTATATTTCTATTGAGTATGCAAGTGGGCACCCCTGGTCAAAGCATGGACTACATGAGGGTTGCCATCCTACAGCATGTGGTACAGTGCTAAGTAGAACACCACACACAGTACTATGACTGGGAGTTTTGGGACAGTTCCTGAGTGAGGACTGCCCGTGGTTTTAGGAAGTGGGTGGATGTGCGGCTTAGTGCTACCTACTATTAAAAGTTTAATCTTCAAAACCTGAATAGAGGTTTTTTTTTTGTCATTTTCCTTTTATTGCCTTATTAATATTATGTATTTTTAATTTTTATAACCAGCTAGGGTTATCAACAACCACATTTTAACAACATGGAATTTCAACACTATGAACAGTATGACAAACTTCATGCACATCCCAAAGCTTGCAGAGATAAAAGCAGCTCTTATGAGGACAAATAGGGCAAAAGACTGTGGTTTAAGTTGGCTGTCAAATGCAATATGAGACAGGGAAGTAGAGTTAGGGCAGTGTGGGGAGAGGACCCTGCTTTCCTCTGGGTTCCTCCGGTTCTGGTTCTGAAATGATGCTTCGTGTGGAGTTTTGAGCAGGTCTTTGCTGTTTCTGGACACATTTATACCTTGCTTTTGCCACACTAAGTTCCTTTGCTTATATGAGCCAAGAGTGCTGAGTGCCCAGTGTCGCCCTGGATCAGTGATGCTTTATGAAGTTAGGCAGCTCTTATCCCATGTAGCTACTGAGATGCATGTTTGCTCCTGGGGTAAAGTGGAATATTCTGCTATCTCATAGCTTACTGTTGAGTCAAGACTCTGCCCTATGGGCTTCTTTAACCACAATTACCTCCTTAAAGGCTCCACCTTAAACATGGGACAGGGCTTCTGGATATGTGTCAGGTGACTTCCTGAGAAGTGTGAACAAACTGACTCTAGAGAGGACACCAATAATTCATAAAGTCTAGCTTAGTGAACCAATGGGCTTACTAGGATGCCATAGTATTAACTGTCAACTTAACACACCCTAGAATAACCTGAAAAGAGTTATTTATCATGTTGGAATATGGGTATGTCTGTGAAGGGATTGTTTTGATTGATGTAGAAAGGCCCAGCCCATTGTGGGTGTGACATCATTCCCTGGGAAGGTAATCCAGGGCCATATAAGGAAGCTAGCTGAGTAAACCAGAGAGAAGAAAGAGGAAGAGGGAGAGAGAGAGGGAGAGGGAGAGGGAGAGGGAGAGGGAGAGGGAGAGGGAGAGAGAGAGAGAGAGAGAGAGAGAGAGAGAGAGAGAGAGAGAGAGAGAGAGAGAGAGAATTTATGGTTTCATCCTCCAGATTTCTGCCCTGAGTTCTTGCCTTGACTTCTCTCAGTGATGGGCTGTGACTTGGAAGTGTCAGCCAAATAAGCCCTTTCCTTTCCTAAGTTTCTTTTGGTTAGAGTGTTTTAGAATAGTCACAGAAAGGAGACTAAACACAGGGTCATTTACAGGGCTGGGGGTAAGGTGTTATTTGCAGGTACATGCATGACTCAGAGGCAGCTGCATCATTGGAAAGCCCCAGAAAAGGTAAAGACTCAGAAATGCAACACAGCTTTTGATTCTAGCTGGCAGAAGGCCTCCCTGAACTGCCCAATCACACTGTACATTGCAGCTCATGCTTGCAGGCCGCTCTGGGCCACCCTTCCACAAAAGCCCACTACACCCCTGCCCTAACATCTATATCTCTGAGACTTACACAGTCCTCTGACATCAGTCTGGTGGGCCCACCATCCCCAGTGATTCTCTTACTCTTTCCTGGGTTTGGGGCAGGAAAAAAGGATACAGTTCCCCTTTGCTCTGTGGTATCTAAGCAGAAGTCCTGTAGATCTAGAGCTTGTCAAATGTCAGTGGATGGCAAGCAGGTTAACAGGCTAGCATGCAGGCAGCGACAGCCATGCCTTTGAATTCCTGTGACCCAGATAGCCTATGTCATAAGTGTTTGACTTTATCCCCAGCAAGACCACAGAGTTAAAAGTTCTTTTCCCACAGAAAAACCTTAGAAATGGCCCTCAGAACAAGAGTATAAGAGCTCAATAACACACAAGGGGTGGTGAGTGTCGTCACCTTGATAGTCTCTGAATTCCTGAGGAGACAAGCCTTCACACACAACTGTGAGGGATGATTTAGTGGCTGAATGTGCCTGTAAGAGATTACCTTGATGAGGTTAACTGCTGTTGGAAGACCGGACTTACTTGGGGACAGGACCATTCCTTGGGTGGGGGGTCTTGATCTGTGTAAAATAGAGATATTGAGATGAACATAGTATTCATTGCTCTCTGCTTTCCACTGTGGATATAAAGGGAGCAGTTTCTTCAATCTCCCACTGCTTGACACTCCCTCCCCTATGAATGGACACACCTGAGAAGTGAGCCATGGTCAAGCCTTTTCCCCTTAAATTGTTTTTGACATTGTATTTTATCACAGCAATGGAAAAATAGCTGACACAGCTCACCAGCTTTATTTTGAACCCAGGGAAAAATACTATGTTGAGGGAAGGGACACCAAGAGGCTAGGAGCATCTAACGGCAACAGACTATCGAGTGCCTTGTTTCCAAATGAATGAAGTTACACAGAAAAGCAGCTTAGCCCCTGTCTGTGTTACCATCTGTTAAAGACTTGGGGAGTTAAGGAAAAATACTGCTCATTCTTCCAAGTGTCTGTGTACCCGGAGTTTCACATGCCATTGTTTCACATCGATGCTGTGTTCAGGCCTCCTCTTTCTGTTCTTT
Source organism: Phodopus roborovskii (assembly GCF_943737965.1). Classification (NCBI taxonomy): domain Eukaryota; kingdom Metazoa; phylum Chordata; class Mammalia; order Rodentia; family Cricetidae; genus Phodopus; species Phodopus roborovskii. The sequence goes on along the minus strand of NW_026125234.1, from coordinate 136,146 downwards.
TTCGTTGCTTAAACTCATGTTATGACCTTCATATCTTACCTCATCAACTATCAAATAATAAAGCAAGCCAAGAGGGGATCCATTCTAATTACTTCTTTGAAGTTTTATGGGTGATGTATATGGGCTTTGCAAGCCTGCGGGTGAATAACCTTCCCTACACTGGAGCCCTCCGTCCTCTGATGAGCGTAATTAATGCCTGAGTCTATAAAAGAGCTGTGTGTGCCTCATAAAACTCAGAGAAGGCATAAAACCCCTCTTGTGCCCAAGGTTGCCATGGTTACTATTTGGGGAACACTTTATTATTGATTCCCAGCCCCCTCCCCAGAGTAGTCATCCACAGATTTGTGGGTCTCGGTGTACCTCTGATGTGCCTCTCATTTTAGCTCTACTGTTGCCAGGACTGTGGGTAGAGGTTGCCTGCTAAGATGTAGGAATGTGCCTAACTGTGTGGTCATGTGGATGGACATCTTGTGGACAGTGGAGGTTAGACAGATGTGTCAATGTAAAAGGTATTAGATATCCGCACATAGACAAGACAGACATGTGAAGAAAAGGGATACTTGGATTGATGGTTGGTTACACACCTTCTGTTGGTGGCTGCTTACATACCTTCTGAAGACCAAGCCCTTTGAAGTTCATGGGCTGCTGAACTCTCCTGGCTGAACTGCATAACAGGAGTGCCAGCCCTTGTATTTTTCATATTCTTGATTTTCATCCTTGCCCAAGTCAGTAGATCCTAGGCTGAAGGTCAGTAGAATGAGAGCCATGGCGTGGGCCCCGGAGTCATGCGGGATGGGGCTCAGGCTCCATGGACTCACAGAGCTGCGGGGGGGGGGGGGAGCCTGGTTCTCATTAGTGACAACACTGAGGCCTTAGGTTAGCCCCATAACCTCTCAGCACCTCAGTGTTTGCATCTGGGAAATGGAGGCAGTGGTAGTCCTATCAAACAACATGAAGTATGGTGTTAGCATTTTGCATGAATGCATAATGGGCCAATTCCTAGTAGCTATTTGCTGCTCTGCTCTCCTGGTTGGTTTTAAAGTCAACGCTGTACAGTCACTTTCCCCTTGGACTTATAGTTTTTCTAGAGTCTTGACAAGAATAATGATGAACATGACCCCAGAGAGAGGCTGTGGAAAGATGAAGGAGGAAAGGCTTGGGAATACATCACGGTCATTGGGTATAAAAACATCCTCACACATTATCTTGTTATTTTTCCCTTGGAGAAATATAGCCAGAATTTGCCTGGCAATGATTCCCATGGCCATGTGGCAGAGTGACCTGTAAAGGAGGCCAACAGCAGGTGTGTGGGCTTCAGTTTGGAAAGTATGATGTAGGTGGGCCCCAGTGAGAGTAGCTCTGATACAGCCATAAAGATGGATGTATCTTGTGTACTCTGGAAGGTCCAGGGCTAGGAGAAGAGAGCAGTTGTACTCTTCTGAGTCAAGAAGTGGTTTGGAGCAAAGTGAATGAGGAGAGAGGCTACAGCCAGACCCTGGCCTTTAGCCTACATGGGCAATGCAGAAGAGGCTCACAGGCCTTGCTTTGAGTCAGGGGAAGAGGGTTCAGGGAAGGCTCGTCCTGAATCTTAGATGCCAGTGGGCAAGGAAGGAAGGAACAGTGCTGACAGATCTGCTCCATGCCAGGCTTGCTTTCATGGGTTAAGGGTGGTGCTGACCTTGAGCAGTGTCATCCCTGTATAGTGATGGCTGTTCTACACTCTTGCCTTCATGATCTGGATCCATCTGCTATGGCACAATCCTCTCCTCCTCAGGGGAGACAAATGTGGCCTGCTGGGTCCCATATGTCAGGAGGGTGTTCTGAGTCTTCTAGGCATGGTAGTGATGCTGATGACCCTATATGATGGTGTAGCAATAACCAAGCATTTCCTGTAAGTATGTAAGGAAGAGCAGGCTTTGCTCATGACAGCACCTATATCCATGGGATGTGTGTTTGGTTGTATATTATAGATATTATCTCTAACCTTTCCAACTTTAGGTGAGGAATGGATCTATGAGCAGAGCTATTCCTGAGGGGACTGCTGGCTCATTGTCCCTCACTTGCCGGGAATGTGACCATGTTCCTAAGGGAGAGCTCAGACAGGAGGGGAGATTCCATAAGGAGAAACACTTGTGTCCCTTCCTTGGCTATCAGACTATCACCTTTATTCACTTGCAAAGTTAAGTGTGTTTACCAGAAACACAGGATATAGAATTTAAAACTCACCCCCAAAGAAAGGCTATGAAAGACTTCCACCCCTTACATTCCTAAAGAATGGACCCAGGACAACACAGTCCACCAGGCCTGGAGTGGGTGGGAATCTTACACCTCACAAACCTGGTTCTTTTCTCTTTCACAACGTAGATGCTAATGCTTCATTTCTCTTAGCCCTGGCCTGAATAAGAGCTATTTTTGTAACAGGAAAAGAGACAACTGGACCTAGAGCCCCTCTGACATGGAAAGGACTAGTTAACCTGTCTCACACTTAAAATTTACATCTCTTCTAGCCCTTTGCTCATGGTTTCCTATGAATTTTTATATGGCCACAGGCACAGCATGTAGAAAATTAGAACCACCCTAGTTTGGTCAAACTGCAAATAAATCCATTTTCTATTACCAATTTCTATTTCCTAATTTCTCTTAAAATACAGGGGAAGTAGGTGGCAGGTTTACAGACTGCAGTACACAGCAGGAATATATCATTGGAATTTTTCCATGCCTGGCAGTTCTCCAGTCCTGTGGACCTCACGGCTTTTTCCTGACCAAGTCTGTGCTGATGAACATGGGGAATCATCCAAATATATTAATTCAAAGGGAACAAAGCCAAAGGCCCTTTCGTCAGTGGCACCAGCCACATTTCATATGTGTGAAAACCACTTGTGGCTGTGCTGTCATTTTGGAGTAGAAGACATTGGTGCAGAAAGCTGTGGCTGGTAGCACAGGACTAAATGGCCCAGGACTGTGATCTTAAGTGAGTCAATGGCTTTTTAAAAAGGTTGCCAGTGTGTTTGGTACTTTTCCCTTTGCTGTGACAAAATGTCTGTCAAAAGCAGTCTGAGGAAGGAAAGGTTTGCGTTGGCCTGTGTCCTGTGGGGATAAAGTCCACGTGGAAAGGAAGGCGTGCAGGAAGAACCTGATGAGGCTGGTTGATCAGACCAGGAAGAAGAGAGAGACCGATGCTGGGGCTCAGTTCACACTCTCCTTTTCTTTATCAGACCCACATCCTCAGCACACTCCAGTTCATGATGGATCATCCTTCCTCAGTTAAACCTGTCTGGAAGCATGCTGAGGTATGTTTTCTTGATGTTTCCAAATCCAGTCAAGTTAGCAAACATGGTGGTGGTGCACTTCTTAATGCCAGAACTTGGGAGGCAGAGGCATGTGGAGCTCAGTGAGTTCAAGGTCAGCCTGGTCTGCAAAGTGAGTTTCAGGACAGCCAGGACTGTTACACGGAGAAGCCCTGTCTCAGAAAAACAAAAACAAAAACCCAAACAAACAAATAAACAAACAACCCCCCCCCAAAACCCAACCAATCAACTCACCAACCCACCCACTAACCAAAAAGAACAAGTTATCAAACTCGGTTAATTACTCTGTTCCCCTTGTAGGGGAGGGAAGAAACTTTAAAATACTTGACAGATGCATCTGAGTGACAGAAGCTGTGCCTGCTCACTGAGATAAGGCTGCTGCCCTTGCTGGGAGGGGCGTACTCCCATCTTTCCAAGGCCTAGGCTGCACATCCCTACTAGGCTCTGCTATCCATCCTCCTAGTATTCATCTTTGCATGCAGGACCAGGCTTTGGTCTGCTTTTTCCCTTGTAGGCAAGAAAGGGATATAAATTCCTGTTTGTAAAATGCAATTTAACACTAATTAAAGCAGTGTTTCCATTTCCCCAAAATTGGCCATTTATATTATATCCTGTAGTTGCTATAACTTGGTGCCTTAAAAACAACAGTTGAATTTTCATTTGTAGTTCTGGGGCTTTGAAGTCAGGAACTATCCTCACAGAGTCAAAAGGGGCCTGTATGGTGGTGTGCCTTCCTCCCTGGTGTGAGTGGTGCTCCAGGGAGAATCCCTGCTTCTAGCCTTTTTCAATATCTAGAGATGTATTTCTTATGTGCCTGGGTTGCTGGTCCCTTTCTGACTTCTTCCCTCAAAAAACGATAGTGTGTTAGTATCTCATTTCCCTTGATACACACACAGCCTTCTTCTCTTGTCTTGAATACTCCTATCTCCCCCTTTAAGGGATCGCTTCAGTTAGAGCTTATGTTGACAATTCAGTACAATCTTTTTAACCTTGGGGCTCTTTGTGGTCAAGGTACGGGGCAGCAGCACATATGGCCAAACCTTGGTGAACCAGGTGTTTTTCACCCCTTTGGGGTCCTCAGGACAGCTGGGTGAGTCTGCTTGCTCTAGACTAGGCTTGGCTGGGCTCATCTGGGCTGGATTTTGTATCTGTGGCCATCTGGTGGGTTTGTTGGTGTAGGTTGATCTCATCAGAGATAACCTCCCTGTACTCTGTGTCTTGCATGCTGGCATCTGTATCCACAGGCTCATCACAGGCCCAAGCAGCTCTGGCCCATGCAGCTCTGCCTCTCACTGCCACCACAGTGACCAGTGATGAAGCAGAAACACTAAGTACTTTTTAGCTTCTTGGAACTAAGAAGCTGTTCCACTGGTCAAAGGTGTCCCAATACTCCAGCGTCAGAGGGGGCAACAAAATGAAAGAGCAAAGAGGAAGGAGTCCCATTATGACTCTGCTTGCTACTGTGGCCTCTGGAGTCAGGATCATGACTTCTGAGTTCTGTTGTCTATCTGCTCTGAGTCCTTGCTTCCTTATTATATAGAATACCAAATCCATGATATTGAGATGCTGTGTGTGTTTAATAAAATAATACATTAAAAACCTTCAGTAAAATGCTGGGGACATGATTAAAGCCAACAAATGTAATCTACTAATTATCTCCACAGGAAGAAAGTAAATAATGAACAATATGTACAGCAATTATCATTTTTGCTCAAGTCACCGTGGAGGCCATTTTGCTGTCAAAGCTCCCTCTCCTTGTGATCGGAGGGAAATATTAGAATTTGAACTTGGGAAGCAATCAGCTGGAAGCCTTCATTGGACCTCAACTCAAGTAGAAATGAAGATGGTTTCGCTAGCAGAACTTTAAATGGATGCAATTCCAAGAAGGGGTGTGTGCACTTTCTTTCAAATAAAGTATCATTTTGTTTTCTGCACTTCCAAGTGGAATTAGTGGTTTTAATAGCAGATTTATAATTGGCCTTAACTATCATTTATTGAAAGTGATGATTTTCTGTGTTGACACGTCAGATGGAATTGCATAAAGCCTGTCTTAAAGAGTTAGTGCTTCGGTGCCTTACCCCCTCTTATGCAAACAGTGTTAGTTAAAAAAGGGGTGTGATTAAGTTGGAAGCTGCCCAATGATTAAGCTTGTGAATAATGAAGGCGTTTGAACTTTAATTTAGCATTGAATGACTGCAATGAAATATCTAAAGCAAAGAGGCTTTGGGGAATTCTATTGTTCCTAAACTTGGAGAAAAATGGCATGAATATGAAAGAAATGACAGCCTCTTAAACTAATTCCACATGGCTGATGCCTTCCAAAATCGGATTTCTCAGTAGTGTTTCTAGTCTGTAGCTTAAAGGCATTGAGCTGGTGAGGCTGGGCTTGCAGGTGCTCCTCATCTTCAGGAGCTTCCGGAGGACCAGTTTGCCTGTGCCAGCGATGCCAGATGTGTTACCGTGACAGCAAAGCTCCACCTTTCTTTTGACTTCTGTCTAGAACTCTCTAGGGCATTCTCCAACAATCTGAGAAGTCCTTTCTGACAACCCTAACTCCCCTTTGTCTCTGTGTCACCACCGGCTTTGAGTTTCCTAGAAAAATACTTGAAATTATAACCGGGTTTCCTGAATTCCAAAATTAAAAAAAAAAATCCTTCTCATTGAGTGACAATTTATGATGGGGGCCTGATGTTGTGGTGGTAAGACTCATGATTAGACACAGAGATATAGGAATCTGAATTTCATGGTGGCAAACTTATATGGGAAAGGATGATGTCTCTGTGTCTTTGTAAGCACAGTGCCTGCCACAAAGGCATTGTTTGATTGGTGTTGCTTGGCTTATGTTTAGTAACTAACTTTTTAAAGGATGAAGCTGTAATCCTTACGTATTGAGAATTAGCTTCCTTTGCTCTGTATCCACCAGTCCATGATTTCAGGATGGGCCTACTCTGGTGCTCTTCTGTAGGTTGAGTTTTCCCTAAGCAGACATTAAATACTGAACATCAGGGGCTGGAATGAGAATCAGGTAGAGCTAGAAGCAGAAGTGGTAGCCTAAGCTAGCCTGGCAGAACTCTGAGGCATATAACTCCTATCTCATGTAATTGTACTAGGCTCTGCCACCCTCATCCAGATAAGTAACTGGTGTCTCCATGAAGGGTGTCCCTGAACTTATTAAATAGCTGTCTCTTTAGAAAGGAATTCACTACCCAAAAGAATTGTCATCCTCCATAGTATAATTGCTTATTGGCTGAACACAGACTTGGGCAGAGGTGCTATGGCTGGTTGGTGGGTTCTAGAGGGAACTTGTTCATGGTAGGTAGATAGATCCAGCTTACAGAGGCCCATCACTGCAGCAAATCATTTGAGGAGGAAAAGCACTGTGGAGCATATCTATGGCTACCATAGCTGGTCCCTTGTACCTCTGCATCCACTTTCCCATGTATGTTATAGGAGAAGGGGCTTGAAGAACCCAGAGATCTCTTTTCTGGAGGAGAAAGAGAGTGAGGAGCAGTTTTCACAATCCCATTGGCTTTAGAGTCATGCCTGAAGCTCACTGAAGTCCCCTTCAAGGGTTCCTCTAGATATGTACTGCCTCAGCACAGGCCCCAAAGCATCCAAGGCCAGCTGGCCTTGGATCCAAGCCCACAAGACTGTGAGCTACAGTCAAACTTTCCTTCCTGAAGTTCCTTATCTCAGGTACTTTGTTACCAGAATGGTAACAAGATTAATCAGCATTTGCAAATTGCACATTTGGTCCATTAAACAATGAAACAAAATTTATTATATAAATGAAACTATTTGCTAGTGTTTAGAACATATAATCATTTACTCTGACTTCTGGCCTAATTTTGCAGTAAGGCTTTTGATAGCACAACCTGAAAACCTGAATTTCACAGGTGAAGTATGTTTGTAGTGTTTAAAGGGCAGGGTGGGGGTGGGGGAAGGGGGCGGGGTGGGGAATCAACTCACCCAAAGCTTTCCTACCAGAGTGCCAGGACTGACTGAATACAAATGTCACAGACTGGGCTACTCAGCCAGTGGGAATTTCCCCCCTGCTGGTTCTGAAGACTGGAAATCCAAAACTAAAGTGTTAACTGGGCTGGTTTCCCTTGTGTGGTGGATTGAAGGAAAATGGACCTCAGAGTCCATAGGGAGTGGCACTATTAGGAAGTGTGGCCTTGTTGGAGGAAGTGTGTCACTGAGGGTGGGCTTTGATTTTCAGAAGATCAAGCCAGGCCCAGCAGCTCACTTCTTGCTGTCTGCCTATCTGGATGTAGAAATCTAGGCTCCTTCTTCAGCACCATATCCGCCTGCATGCTGTCTTGCTTTCCCCCATGATGAAAATGGACTAAAACTCTGACTCTGTAAACCAGCCTCAATGACATGTTTTCCTTTGTAAGAGTTTCTGCTATGAAGGTGTCTCTCTACAGCAATAGAAACCCAAACCAAGACACCTTGATTATTAGGCAATGTATGTCCCCACATGATGTTCTTCTGTGCTATCCTCTTCTTATGAGGACACTTATTTATCATCAAGGACAGTCATATTCTGAGGTACCAAAGGTAGAATTCACATACTTGAATTCTCAGAAGACACAATTCAACACTAAACAGAGAACTGCAGTCTCAAAGGTTAAGTCACTCCAGAGTGATTGGCATAAAGTCACTTAGAGGAATGAGGGATAAACATGTTCACCCCAGTGTGTGCTTTTGTAGATCCCCGGAACCATTTTGTTTGTAAGCAGTGATGTCTATGAGTCAGGAATGTCATGCAGACTGATGACAGGAAACAGGTCTGATAAGGTAGGCTTTCTGATCTGTCCCAAGGAAGCAGCTAGAAGGGAGGCCAGGAAGCTACTGTTACCACAACCCTATTTTATATTCCCCATCCCCCATTTCAGTGGTATATCTCTTACTTGGCTTGTTGGGGGATGTTTTGCATTTTTGGTGGGTGGAAGTGACTGTGGCCTCACTAGCCATCAGTGAACATTGTAGACAGGCAATGTCTGGCTTTCTGTGTTTTCCAGCTCCATATCCAGCACTGAGGTCTCTACCCTCTTACCTAAGGGCTGTTTATACCAGCAGGAAATACCTAATCTTGTCTCATTTGTCTCCATAGAGAGGTTTGTTAGTGATCGATCAATGGATGATACCCATTTTCCTGTGTCTCTAGGTATGGGACACTGGCTCCAGGTATGTTTGCTGTGGGGCATCAGAACTTCCTATGGGATTTAGCACTGTTGTCCACACATAACTTGACTAGTGATGCTGTTATTTTATCTTCTCTCAGCTCACTGTCCTGCTGTCCCCTCTGTGACCAGTACTTCTTGGAATCGCAATTCCAGGCAAAAGCTCAATACTCATATATTTGTCTTAAGGTGTACTTCTAGGAACCCAAGATGGAGACCAGGTGACTTCCCCACCTTTATAAGAATCTGATACCTGTTCAAAATTAGTTACCTTTTTAATTTTGTGATTAAACCTTCCTACAACCCACGCCTTCCAGAATACCATATCTCTACTCAGCTGAGCTTTGGGGAGAGCTCTACCAACACCCAAATTGCTGTTATCTAGAAAATACTCTGGGTCTAGAGATTCCTTGTAGTCTTTTATCTGAGAAGCTAATGTACTGAGGCCATCCATGAAGTAACATGGGGCAGGGAGGTGGTATGACATGTATATGCCACTCAATCTTCTTATTGTGGATATTGAGTGTCAAGGCCTCTGCCCTCCAAAGCTGTAAATTAACTTTCACACTGAAGGGCACCCACTGGAAGAAAACCTGCTTACCTTTGGCCACCAACAGTGTCTTTTCATGTATTTATCTCTTAATTCATCAGACCCTGAATAGTGATCGGCTGTTTGAGAACTTGGCAAATTTACCCTAGAAATGTGAAGAACCCAAATGAATAGATGAATGAGAGGTATCCATGACCAGAGGTTCCCAACAACAGAGGACAGAAGCAACAGGCAACGACTTTTCAATACCTAACAGGGAGCACAGGGGGCATGGAGCCTTACATGGAGATGACATCATGCTGAAGAGGCACTACTGCACCAACCTGTGGCCAGGATGTGGAATCAATTGTGTGCATCATGGATGAGTGGTTAAAAAACACATAGTATTAGATACACAATAGAATACTATGCAGGGTAAAATCCTGTTGCTTGCACCTGAAGAACACATAATGTTGAGTGAAATAAAGGGGAATTAGAAAGATGAATTCCATGTGTTCTGACTCACATGTACAACCTAAAGAAGTTGATTTAATAGAAGACAATGGTGTGGTAGTGTTCAGAAGCTTGGGTTGGGGAAAAGCAAGGGGATTTATAGAAGTTGGCTAGTGGATTAAAAAAAAAAAAATTAAAGTGGTTAGACAGGAGGGATTAGCTCTGTTGTTCTGCTGCATGTTAGGCAATGGGAGTTAATGAGAAGATACTGCATTTTCCAAAATGTTCAGGAAATGGTTTTCCCTCTTCCCATCGTAAAACTGATACATGTTTGAGATGGTGGCTATTTTAATACTTTAAATTGATCATTACACAATGCACAGGGAACATGATAAAAAGCACAGCGCTGTTCTCCATGAACACAACTATTATGTCAATTAAAAGCTGAACAAGAATCCCCAGTTCAATAATTTGTTTTATCCTCACCAATACAGCCCACAGAGGTTTATTTCTAATACTGAAACAAACTAGAACTATTTGCAGGATGCCAGGTGGACTCAGGTGCGAGAACCCGACCTATTTGTCAGGAAGCCAGTCATGGTGTCTGAGCCTTACACATGGCAATTTTCTTATGGAGTAGGCTCTTGGGGTCACATTTTTCTTTCTGTAGGAACACAATTTTTATTCTTGAGAACTTCACTTTTGTAATAAGTTGAAAATTCCATCTCCATCCTGCTTAGGAAAGCAACCATACCATTGCAACACATGCCCTTAGGTGTTAGGGGATACTCCTTCTCTGAGTTCACAGGGGAGTGCTGAGTTCTTACAGCAATGAAGAAGAATCAACAGTCTAAAAACACATGTGTGGCCAGTGAGTGCTTCCATCAGAATAATCTCATTACCTATGGCTGACAGCTGACCTCCCAGAGGGAGGCCTGCTATATACTGCAAGAGACACATTCATGCTTTATTTATGAAACAAGCCTTTCAAAAAACCGTAAGTCTAGGCTTTTCCATTAAATAGATCCATATTTGTAGGTGCACCCCCCCCCAAACAAACAAAACCAAAAACTACCAGGGGCAGAGATTGGCATAGCACTTAGTTTCTGTTCTGTTACTGTGATGTGATAGTCTGACCAAAGTTTATTTTGGTTTACAGTTCCAGAAGGACAGTGTCCATCATGGCAGGACAGGCAGAAGTGTGAGACCAGCTGATCACATTGCACCAGCAGCCAGGAAGTAGAAAGAGAGTAGGAAGTGAGACCTGGCTGTAAATCCTTAAGGCCTATCCACATTGAGCTACTTCCTCCAGTAAGACTCCACTTCCTAAAGGATTCACAGCCTTCACAAACACCATCAATGGGAGACCAAGTGTCCAAACACAGGCTTCCTGGGACATTGCATATTCAAATCGCAGTGGACATAGAACTCTGTTTTCTTGCTAATGACAAAACTTGTACATAAATACACAAGCACAATTAGATAAATGTAAGAAGCAGAATGAAAAGTAAAACCACAAAGCTTTTGAAAACCATCATCAAACTACTACTAAAAGATATTAAAAGATAAAAGGGGAAGGACAAGTAGCAAAGATGATGAAGTTTGGTGGCAGCTCCTTCCTGGGCTATTTAAAGTTGAAGTCAGCCAGATGCTGACTTCCTCTGAAGTTAGAGACTCTTGTCTTTCCTAAGATTTAGAATGTTGCTGATCCTGGATGAGTCAGGTATCAGGTGCCTGACAGTCTTCCTGTGAGGAGATTCTTCCATTGGGTACCGACAGCCTTGCTTTGTGGTCTGTGGACTTCACCAGTTCTTTTGTGTTCCCGATGCTCCACACTTTGTGCACATTGGTGGAGCTAACACTCTAGCCAAGGATGTCTCTACATGTGTTGGAGACTGGGGGAAACAAACAGAGCATTGAGATCTGTGCAGGATGACCAGGATTTGTGCTTCCAAAACCTGATGAAATCGAATACTTCCTTGAAAGCCTGTGGGAGCTGAGTGTGCTCTAGGTCTGCTGGAGCTTTTGTGTTCCCAATCTGGATGACAGCGAACCTACTGATCTCAGACTCTACACTATCAGATGCTGCATGTGCTCAGGTCATAGACTCAAGCTCCTAGTCACTGTGACCAATCTTCACTGCCTGGACTGTTCTCCTGCTGCCTGAAGCTCTTCAACACACCACACCCTCTCCTTCTCCACAGCTGCCTTCTGAAGCTGTTTCTATTGTGATTATTTCTAGCTGCCAGGCTGTGATGGTAGTTCAGTTTTAAAAATCAGGTTCTGTCCCAAGATGATGCCCAGCCACAGCTCTCTAAGACTTGTTAAAGGAATCACTGTCTCTCCAAAGCAACTGGATTTGAGGCTTACAAGAGTTGGATTGCCTTGTCCCATGGATAGGATTGCTCATGTCTTCACCATGGCCATCCAGTTTACATTTTGGGTGAGGATTCTGGGGCCCCTACCTCCCACCAGGGAGCCTGGAGCTATGTATGTGTTGCGTTCTCCCTTTGGCTGGGCCACTCTCTTTTTCTTTCCTTCCAACTTTCCTAACATCTCCTTTGCAACTTCAGATTCTCTTCCAATATTCCTCTTTGGAAGAGTCTATATTTCAGTAACTTAGTCATGAGGAGGCAGCTTCTAGTAAGCTCTCTAAGACCATCGACTATTAATTGGAATTTTAAAAGTGATAAGACACCTAGAAATTGTATAAAGATTAAATACTAAGTTATTCATTTACAGTAGTCTGGATGTCCACTAGAAGGGAAATAACTATATAAATTAGTCTTCTGACTTTCAGAAGACAGAAGTCTGGAATCTTTGCCCCCCCATCCCCTTTTTGGCAGCTGATGATGGTGGCCAGGAAGAAAGATCACTCGGACTCATCCCCAAGCAGTGTCCCCTACTAGCAGTGTGTCTTTGTGGAGTGCTGTGGGCTCTGCTTTTTCATCTGCAAAGCACTTGAGATGTAACGTGTATAGGACATGGCATTCATTCTTCTGCCATGAAAAGAGCTCTAGGGAAATTTGCCTGATGGGGGATATCTTTTTTTTTTTTTTTTTAAAGGTCAGGAGGGCAGATCAGTCAATACTGAAATGCCATGAGGGGATGTCCTTTTGTATGCTGTGAAAATATGTTTCTCTTATTGATTGATGAATAAAGCTGGTTTGGCCAATGGACGGGCAGGATGTAGCCAGGCAGGAAGTACAGGTGGGGTTACCAGACTAGGAGAATTCTGGGAAGAAGAGTGGGTGAGTGACATCATGTGTGACATAGCCCTGTGGGAATAAACATGCTGTGGAGTAGTATGCAGGCAACCATTCTAGTTTTGTAGCCTATGCCTATGTATACACCACATTCATACCAATATGCCAGCGCACTTGTTAGCAAGTTAGATAGTTTTAGTCAAGTACTGGGAGCTTTCTGTAACCATTGGGGACATCTTCAAATTCCTTATTCTGGAGTATATTCACTAGCTGGGCAGCTGCATATTGAGCATGCTGTACCAGTGGGGGCTAAGACAGCCTCTTATGTCGCAGAGATGATGAGGACTGGGTATATAATTACTCACTCAGTCAAATTTCAGTAAGAGCTAGTGAGGGGCAGTGTAGCTGCCTGGGAGTGCAGAGGAGGCCTGGCTTGGAGTTTGGGAGCCACTTCAAGAAGTGCTTTGGCCTGAGAGAGAGAGAGAGAGAGAGAGAGAGAGAGAGAGAGAGAGAGAGAGAGAGAGAGAGAGAGGATTTTTAACAGGGTCACAAAGAAGGAGGAACAGAGTCTTAAGGCCTTGAGATACCATGTGCCCTGGAAGAAGATGGCTAAGAAGTCCCTAGGATAGCGATGGGACCATGTGGCAGGGGGATATTACAAAAGCAGAGATGTAGCTAAAGCAGCCAGCCAGCCAGATACTCAAACATAGAATGGCTGGGCTAGAGTGTCCAGAGATACTACCAGGATGCCCTGTGTTCATCCAGGGGAAAGGAGAGGTGGCCAGTTTGAGGATGCTGCTCCTGACAGGGAGAGAAACTGATTTCCTGGAAGGATGATCTAATGTAAATCCAGGGAACTTCCCAGTTAATCCTTTTTAAAAACAATGCAGCCAACATGGTCAGCTTAGCCAATGAACACAGGTGGCGGGAAGGTGCAAATTGCACCCAAATCACTTTGAAAGTCCCTTTGTGGCTGTGTTGTCTACTTTGTGCAGCATCATTTGTGCCAGATGCCTGTGCCTGGGGCCAGGAGACATCAAGAGTTGAGCACTCCCTTGCTCTGCTTGCTATGCTGCTGTATTTTCCATTCAATGTCCATCTCACCCATGCATAACCCAGGTGACTTCAGCCTTAGAAGATGCAGCCTGAGAAAGGTGGGGTGCCCCTTCACCCTGACTGTGTTTATTTCTGCAGTGGCTGCTAAGCTTAGGGGGAAAGACAGTGGAGGGGACTTGGCAGGCCTTGTTCACAGTTGTGTCCCCACGCTGATGGTGTTAAGCTAGTTTCCTGGCTAGAGGTCTGGGGCAGGTTGACTATCTGTAGCTCTCATTGTGTGAACATCAGAACAAGCCTTCCTCATGAGCCCTAGCAGTTGTCATTCTAGGATGGGCTGCAGCATAAAGCAAGGGCAGCATAAACTCAAGGGAAAGAGGTAATTGTTCCCCATGGCGACTCTTGCATCTTAAGTGAGCACACCCACTGTGCAAGCTGACAAGGGGTCAGGTTATGATAGCTAATGTTAGATATCAATGTGACAGAATTTAGAGTTTAGGACTAGGAGACAGGTCTTGAGAGGACCATGCCTGTTAGGTATGATACTGATTATATTAGTTGCTGTGGGAAGACCCATCTTGACTGTGGGTGGGACTGTCTCATGGGAAGGGGCAATAAAACACAGAGGAAGTGAACTGAGCGCTAGCTTGCATTCATCCTTTCTTTATAGATGATGGATTCCATGTGACCAGCTGCCTCAAGTTCCTGCTGCTTTGACTGCCTCACTGTGATGGACTGCACCTTGAATGGTGAGATAAAATGAAGCCTCCTCCCCAGGTTGATTTTGTCAGAGTAATTTTGCACAAAAACAGGAAAAGAAACTAAGATAAATTGTGTATAGAATCACTTAGGTACAATGTAAAAAACGGAGACGATATAATTGTATTTTAGATTTAAGACAGTCTTTTGATGAAAAGTCAAAGATATGCAGCTCTTCCATGAGAACCTCACATCTGTGAGTCATAAGAAATCTAGTTGAGAGGGCGCAGAGAACACACACCACACAATCAGAGTTGCATGGGGCCATTGGCCCTGGGCAGATGAGGTAAATGCAGAATTGAAGCCAACACTCATCCTAAAAGTGAACTAAGCTGAAAAACATCAGCAACCAGCATTCTTGCATCAAAATGATGTTCACATGGCAAACTATTGACCCCAAGCCTGAGAAGACAGAGAGGAGCATGGGAGTCACTGTGGTACCATAGACAGACATTTGTATAAATAAAATGTACAAATGATGGGACCTCCCTGTTTTCATTCTTTGCATATCTTTTAGACTTTTGTTCAAACATGTCCTAAATGCATCTCATGGGTGGCCTCTTCTGGATGTCACTAAATGAGCAGGTAAAAGCATCCTCCCATGGAATAATACACTGTTCCTGATCTGCTGAGAATGACACAATGTCAAAGGCTAGTATGTCTGCAAGTGGCAACAGTTCTTTCTCTTACACTGTCACTGATGCAGAAAGAAAATGAAAGCTAACCAAGAGTGTCAGGATTGACTCTCAGTGAACTTAGTTCCGGGATAGGGAATGGAGTTCAGGGAGATGGCTCAATGGCTCCTGTTGTGTAAGCATGTAAACTTGAATGCAGATCTCAGTACTCACCTAAAAGCTCAACAGATGTGTGTGCTTGTAAACCTAGGGGAGCCAGTTTGCCCAAAATGGCGACTCGAGGTTCACCGAGAGACCTTGTTTAAAAAAATATTTGGGACACACTAGAGGAAGACACCTCTGTGTCAACTTTCTGGCTTCCATACACACAGGTGCATGTATACACATATACACTCACCACACACACACACACACACACACACACACACACACACACACACACACACTCCACACACTTCACATACCCATCCAAACACAATCATACACACACATAAACTCACACACACACACACACACTCCACACACTTCACATACCCATCCAAACACAATCATACACACACATAAACTCTCTCTCACACACACACACTCACACACACACACACTCACACTCACACTCACAATAGGAGTGTTCAGGAGAAATCCCTCATAGGTGGTTTAGGTCACTGGCTGGAAGTATACCTTGTGTGAGGAAAAGGGTATAGTGCAGCTTCATCTGAACTGTGTTGATTTTGAGGTGTCTCTGCTGCCTCCAGAGGGAAGTCAAACCTGTGGCCAGGGAAGAGGTCCAGGTGCAGGGAAACAGGGGCACCTACCAGTGGGTTGATTGGTCAGGGAGAACAGCAGAGTACCATCAAGAAAAACTGAAAGAACAAGCTGTGTCGAGAAGAGGAGTAGAAATCTGGAAAAAGAGAAGGGATAATCAATGAAGTCTCCACAGAAACCAGCATGGGATTTCTAAAAGATGAATGGTAGTTTCTGATACGGTAGTCAAGTAAGACAAATCTACAGAATAGTTTCCCCGCATTTAATGATAAGTTACAGAGGAGCATTAGATGTGAGCCTGATTACCCCAAGCCGGTGACAGTGCAAAGGTCACAGAAATGCATGAGTTTCAATGGCTTGCTGTACAGCCCCCATGAAGGCAGAAATTGAAAGAAATGTAGGCAGAGAGGTTCAAGGTCACAAGTCAGCTCAAATTTCCAGATGTTTTAAGCTTTACCTACAATGCAGAACAACCTTCCAAATGCTGCCTTTGCACAGCACCATCAGCATGTCTAAAAAGCTATCAAGAGAATTTTGTTTTAATACTGAGTAGCACATTTACAGAAGGCGGGAAGTGAAAATCTTTCCAGAGAATCATACATGTGGTTGGTGGAAATGGCACTTTGGTTTTGATGCCCATGAGTGTTTAGCACACTCTCTTAGACGCCTTTTGGATTTTGTGACAAGTGTTCCTGCTTTTGGCCATGACCTCATAAAGACTATAGACAAGTGTTCAGTCAATTAGATGATCCAGTCTTATAATCCACTCACACTGACACATCAGCTTTATTGCACTCATGCCCCAGCCTTTGCTAGCATTCATTTAATTCCACATTCCCATTTAATTCATGAACTTCACAAGAGTCATAAAGTACAGCACGAAACAAAGACTATTCATTATTATAGTTTTTATATTCTGACAAGTACTGTTGTGATCTGAGTAGACTGAGATTAGAACCTCAGAGGTCCTAGAGAATTTCCCACCTTAAATTCTTTCTATTTGATGGAATTGAAAAATAAAGCTTCCCAGAGGATAGATAGAACTTAATGCCTCAATACAAGGCTATAAGACACCACGTTTTATTCATTGACCAGACAAGTATACTGATTTAGTCAGGGGTGGTGGTGGCTTGTGCTAAGGTTCCTGAAAATCACTGAGGCCAGACAATGTGTGTTAGGGCTGGAGTCTCTGCAGGAAGGGCCCAAGAAGCCATTGTGTGAAGCTGTGAAGGTGGAACTTAGTTTCAATGGATCCTCTAGTATGTCTGGAAGGCCAGGACCATGGGACATTTGCTGAGGAACACTGCTGGCCCAGAGAGAAACCAGCCCAAGAGAGAAGGCTATGCACGCTACAGGGAACAGCACTATGAAGGTAGGGCTGACCATGTTTTCCTTTGAAGCCAGATGGTTTGTCACTTTCCAGATGTTGGAAATGGAGCTGAAGGGTTAGATGTTTGCCCTGTGAGGTTCAGCCCATTCCCGGTATCCCAAGGATTGTGGGCTCATCTTTCATCATCATAGTCTTCTACCCAGTTCCATGGAGCAGTACCAGGAGAGCCCAGATTCCAGAGTCTCCAGTGGAAGACAGCAAGGGTGGCACACACATAGAAGGAACCTGGAAGAACCTTTCCATGGCTTTCTGTAGGTGACATCCTTGGAGGAAACTCCATTTCCCATAAGCCTCCACAGTGAGGTTGTTCATGTTCAAGATGTCATTTCAGTTGAAGATGTCTTTAGTTTTACGTTTGCAGTTTGAGAAATAAGTTGGATAGAAATGCACTTAAAATGGTTGGACCTTGCCTCTGCCACCCCCACCTCCTCATGCCGTGGTCCTTCCTGGGGATCTCGTTGAGCCAGACCATTTTATCCCTGGAACATGCTGAGACCTTGGCCCATTTTGAATATTTTGGAAGCATTGCTTGCTTCCAAAACAAATCCTTTAAATTTTCTGGCTGAGTGTAACCCTGCTTGCTGGGGAGCGACTCTTGCACTTCGAAGCTAATCTTCATCTGACCCATTTGTGAATTTTTATCTGAGGGCACTCACACTTCTGTGGTCTCCGAGGCAAGCTAGCTGCCATGCCTCCATTTAATCCTGTAAGCAGTGCACTGATGTCTGCCTCAGAGGGTATTTTCTCTGTATTTATCGGTTGTGTGCTCTTGACTTCTTCCATAGTAATACTTGCTCACTACACATTTCCTTCTTGATTGGGGCAAAACCCCCAGAGTGTAACAGCTGACCTCAATGTCTGCCCTGGACTCTGAGACACTCCAGGCTGTTACTGAGCAGCTTTGAGCAACCTCATAACCCCGGGATAACATTTTCTCAACGTCTATGTTTAGAAATAAGGCCTCGTGCTTTACAAGGCCGTGAGAACAGAGTGAGGTTTACACACATGCCTCCTGACCTGTGGCAGGTGACCCACATGGGATGCTTTCTACTGAGACTTTTGGTCAGATTGTTGGGTGGAGCTTGTGAAGGTTTTTTTTTTATCACACATGAAATGAGCTCTTTCTTTAAATGAGCATAAATACATTTAGTATCTGTCACAGTTGAAACAGTCTGATACAATCCACAAAATTTTCTCAAACTTGGTGTAAGAACTGTGTAGACTTTTCTTGAAAAAACCAAAACAACAACAACAACTACAAAATTGTACAGACTGACAATGGCAACTCCCAAACTTCTTGTATTCTTCATTCTTTATGAGGCATTCTTTAATGTTCTTTGCCTCACCAATCCTGCTCTGGTAAAAGGCACTGACTTCCACACCATTTGTGGTCTTCCTGCTGTTTCAGGTCCCAGGTTGTCCCCCACCTTCAAAGAGTGACTGTTTCTGCTGACTTTCCTTTATCTGTCCACTACCTAAATGATATATTCCATTTCCCATGAGATTGTGGATAAAGAGAGTGGTGTGGAGGGCACCAGACAGGAGCAGAGGAGTGAGGACAGCAGCAGGTGTAGCATCCCGCCTTGGCTCATCACAGCTGAGGAAACATGCTTGGTTCCTGGAAGATTTGGGGACCAAAGCATGAACCCTTGGCATGTCAGCATGAGCAAGGCAGTGTGAGGCGGCACAGAGGGACATGTCATTTGCACTGCTTATGCTGTCCATGTGCTCTGCACCCTGGCCCACCTTTCTAGCCTGATCCTAAAGCATATTCACTCTGATGGTTTTAAAGTCTTTGCTTGAGTTTTTCAAAACCAATGCTGTCAAAGTGTCTGACTACTGATTTCTGTGTTGTGGTTCTTACTCATGTGTGCAATTTTTTTTTTTAACTGACTGTTGGACATCACACATGCAATGGGGAGAACTGTGCTAAATAGAAGTTATACTGGAAATGGGCGTGTCTCTTCATGGGAGAGGCCATTACTGTGGAGGGGTGATGAGGTACAGACAAGCGAGAGCAGAGAATAGAATATCCTGGTGTCATCATGGTAACTGTAACTTTCTTGCAACAACTGTCGTTAGTCTGGGTGTGTATGGAGTATGGCTTTTCTGCCTGCCACTGGTCTTATCCCGCCACCGCGCCAGCCCCAAATAACACCGAGACTCTGTATCAGATATAATGCTGTTGGCCAGGTGCTAGTTTCTTATCGGTTAGCTATGTCTTAATTATTAACCCATTTCTATGTATTTCCACGTGGTCTTATCTTACCAGGGAGAGGCGGCTGGCAGTTCTGCTCTCTCCAGACTCTCCATCTTCACTCCTCCCTACTACTTCCTCTTTCCTCCTCGTCTCCTAGTCCCACCTATCTTGCTTTCCTATTGGCCAACAGTGCTTTACTCATTAATCAGTATGAGAAACATATTTACAGAATGGTATCTCCCGTCATGGGTGGGGTGGCAGGACTGGGGTGATGGGCATGTTCCATGCTTAGGTCTCAGCTATGAATGCATGTATATTCTTCACCTCAGGTTTTCTCCCAGGTAGATGCTGTGGCTTGTGGCTTGCTTCTAAGCTAAAGGGGAGGGATGGGGGCTCCTCTGGTTGGTCCAACTTTATCCTCTTTGCACCTGATCTTGTGCCATAACTGCTCCTCTCCAAGATGATGCTCAAATTCCAGTGGGAGATTCCTTCTATCCACCTCTCCAGGGGCAGCAGACCTCTCCTTGGTTTTAGTGTGGGCTTCTGGGTCTCACATGTCTTCTTACCCTCCCTTTAGTCTCACAAAGGTTAGCTTCCAGGTTTTTCCAGTTCATTAGCTGTTTGGTCGCTCACTGGTCATGGATCAAAGACTTTTGTGTTGTGAGATAGAAGAGTTGAGTAGTGTGAAGATTGTGATTGTCAACTTGCCTGGATTGAGAGCAGACTCAGAGGTTAGTAAAGTACAAGCAAGCACGGGACAGAGACACCATGTACCAAAGCCTCTGAAACTCCAAGCCCAAACACACCATTTCTCTCTTGAGTTGTTCTGTCAGATAGCTGGTCACAGCAATGAGAAAGTTTTTAGTACAGGCATGGTGGTGGCTCCATGCCTGACCCTCTGCTTGACTTGTAGCTGACCTAGCTCTTTCTTTCATCCAGGCTCAGTTTCTTACAAACACCCATAAGCAGTGTCTAGGGCCCCAGAGGGTATCTCTGACATGGGGATCAGTGCTGGATTTCACAAACTGCTGAGTTTTTTTGCCTATCTTTATTTTTTTAATCTCTATACACAATGCAGACTCCTTCCTGTGTATTTTCTACCACTTCTTGGTGCTCCTTGGTGGCATTTTGAGCTTCTTAGCTTCCCTGTGACCTGAACATTAGACAGCCACAGGGAAAGTTTGACATGTGGTTTATATGGCTTTTCCTTCTTGCTTGAACACTGTTCTTTCTGGTTTCCTAGATCCTTAGTGTGAGTGAGAGTAGAAATAAAAATGATCAAAGAGTTCTTTCTTTTTTTTATGTTTTTTTTTTACTTTTTTTTAAATTTTATTTAATTATATATAACAGTCCAATTAAATGAAAACAAACATTTATACACAATATTTGGGAATTTGGGCGTCGTTCTTTCCAAACTGCTTCCTGCTGGTAAGGGGTGCTGTCATGGGGGATTCGAAGAAGATTCAGAAATCCTGGCTGTAGTCTGTAGGGCTGTTTTGTCCAGCTGTTTTGAATGTAGGATCAGCTTGTACTCTGTTTCAGGCGGTCTGGCTTGATCAAACCACATTAGTCTGAAAGGAATCCACATCTTTTCATTTTCTGTGGAAACAAAAATAGAAATCCTTTTCCCCAGTAACTTGTCCTTCAACTTAAATTTTGGAGTCAAAGCATTTTTTTTTAGGTTAATAGGTTATTTTACATGTCGATCCCAGTTCCCTCTCCCTCCCTCCCTCCCTCCCTCCCTCCCTCCCCCTAGCCCTCCCTCCCTCCTTCCCTCCCTTTTTTACTCTAAACACCCTCCCCTCCCATCCCCCCACCCCAATTCCATATGTAGGGGAATGCCATCCAGTTGGGGTCATGTGAAGTAGGGACTAGGGCTTCTCTCCTGTCTCTAGATTAAGGCAGTTATCCCTCCATGGGGGATATGTTTGCAAAGTTCTTTTGTGCACCAGGGATACATCCTGGCTCCACTGTCTGAGGTCTCTTAGACTGCTCAGTCCTTCTGGCTGAGACCCATAATCAGAGGGGCCTGAGTCAGTCCCATGCTGGCTTCCCAGCTATCAGTCTAGTGGCCGTTAGCTCCTCCTTGTTCAGGTAAGCTGTCTCTATGTGTTTTGCCGCATGGTCTTGTCCTCTCCATCTGCATCTGGGTTCTAGTTCGACTCAGTGTTTATGTATGGGTGTTTGATCCTGTTTTCAACAGGTATTAGTTGAGGGCTCCATGGAGAAGTTAGTTGTTGATCTCAATCTCCAGGAAGGGCATTTATGATAGCCTTTCCATGGAAGCTCAACTTGTTAGTTGGGAGCAGTCTTATAGTTAGCTTGACCTTTCTTTGTGTTCAATTTTATCTTCAAACCAATATTGGCTCCCTCTTTTATGTTCTCTCTCTCTCTCTCTCTCTCTCTCTCTCTCTCTCTCTCTCTCTCTCTCTCTCTCTCTCTCTGTCCTATCTTCTATTCCTAACCAGGCTCAATCTTCCTGGTCGCACATGTTTTCCTTTCCTCCCCCTCATTTTCTCCTACTTCTCTCTCCATTCGCTGTCCTCCCCCACTTCACCTGAGCTCTGGGGGAATTGTCCCTTCCCAGTTCTGTGAGGGACTTTATATGAATCTCTTAGAATACACCTTGTATCCTAGTTCATCTGGTGATGTGAATTATAGGCTGGTGATCATTTGATCTATGTCTAAAATCCATATATGAGTGAGTACATACTGTGTTCCTCTTTTTGTGACTGGGTTACCTCATTCAGGATGGTTTCTTCAAGTGCCATCTACTTGCCTGCGAATTTCAAGATACCATTATTTTTTTTTTCTGCAGAGTAGTATTCCATTATGTAGATGTGTCACATCTTCATTAACCATTCTTCAATTGAGGGGCATCTAGGTTGCTTCCAGGTTCTTGCTATTACAAATAGTGCTGCTATGAACATAGTTGAACAGATGTCTTTGTTGCATGGATGTGAATCCTTTGGGTATATGCCTAAGAGGGGGATTGCCGGGTCCCGTGGTAAACTAATTCCCATTTTCCTGAGGAACCGCCATACTGCTCTCCAAAATGGCTGTATGAGTTTGCACTCCCACCAGCAGTGGAGGAGTGTTCCACTTTCTCCACATCCTCTCCAACATAAGTCATCACTGGTGTTTCTAATTTTAGCCATTCTGGCAGGGGTAAGATGGTATCTCAAAGTTGTTTTGATTTGCATTTCCCTGATAGCTAAGGATGTGGAGCATTTTCTTAAGTGTCTTTCAGCCATTTTGATTTCCTCCATTGAGAATTCTTTCTTCAGTTCTGTACCCCATTTTTTAATAGGGTTATTTGGTGTTTTGTTGACTAGTTTCTTGAGTTCTTTGTATATTTTGGAGATCAGCCCTTTGTCGGATATAGGATTGGTGAAAATCTTTTCCCAGTCTGTGGGCTGCTGTTTGGTCTTGTTGACTGTGTCCTTTGCCTTACAGAAGCTTCTAAGTTTGAAGAGGTCCCATTTATTAATTGTTTCTTTCAGTGTATGTGCCCCTGGAGTTATGTTCAAGAACATTGGTATATGTTCTCCTATACCAATTTGTTCAAGGGTACCTCCTACTTTCTCTTCTAAGAGGTTCAATGTGGCTGGATTGATGTTGAGGTCTTTGATCCATTTGGACTTGAGTTTTGTGCATGGCGACAGACATGGGTCTATCTGCAGTCTTCTACACACCCTCACCCAATTGTGCCAGCACTATTTGTTGAAGATGCTGTCCTTGCCCCATTGTATAATTTTAGCTGTTTTGTCGAAAATCAGGTGTTCATAGGTGCGTGGATTAATATCAGGATTTTCAATTCGATTCCATTGGTCTATCTGTCTATTTTTATGCCAATACCAGGCTGTTTTCAGTACTATAGCTCTGTAGTAGAGCTTAAAGTCAGGAATGGTGATGCCTCCTGACGTTCTTTTATTGTATAGGGTTGTTTTGGCTATCCTGGGTCTTTTGTTGTTCCATATAAAGTTGATTATTATCCTTTCAAGGTCGGTGAAGAATTGTGGTGGGATTTTAATGGGGATTGCATTGAATCTGTAGATTGCTTTTGGTAAGATTTCCATTTTTACTATGTTAATCCTACCTAACCAAGAGCATGGGAGATCTTTCCATTTTCTGGTATCTTCTTTAATTTCTTTCTTTAGAGTCACAAAGTTCTTATTATATAGGTCTTTTACTTGTTTGGTAAGCGTTATACCAAGATACTTTATGTTGCTTGTGGCTATTGTAAAGGATGATGTTTCTCTGATTTCTTTCTCTGCCTCTTTGTCATCTGAAAAAAGTAGGGCTACCGATTTTTTTGAGTTTATCTTGTATCCTGCTAGTTTGCTGAAGGTGTTTATCAGCTGTAGGAGTTCCCTGGTAGAGTTTATTGGGTCGCTTATGTAAACTATCATATCATCTGCAAATAGAGACAGTTTGACTTCTTCCTTTCCAATTTGGATCCCCTTGATCTCCTTTTGTTGTCTCATAGTATTAGCTAGGACTTCTAGTACGATTTTAGAGGAATTGGCTTAACTTTCTCTTCATTCAGTTTGATGTTGGCAGTTGGTTTGCTGTATATTGCCCTTATTATGTTTAGGTATGTTCCTGTTATCCCTGACCTCTCCAAGACCTTTATCATGAAAGGGTGTTGAATTTTATCGAAGGCTTTTTCCGCATCTAGGGAGATAATCATATGGTTTTTCTTTTTCTGTTTGTTTATATGGTGGATCACGTTGATAGATTTTCGCATGTTAAACCATCCCTGCATTCCAGGTATGAAGCCTACTTGGTCATGGTGGATGATTTCTCTGATGTATTCTTGAATTTGGTTTGCCAGTATTTTATTGAGTATTTTTGCATCGATGCTCATCAGGGATATTGGTCTGTAGTTTTCTTAGTTGTGTCTTTGTGAGGCTTGGGTACCAAGATTATTGTGGCCTCATAAAAAGAGTTTGGCAATGAACCTCCTGTTTCTATTTTGTGGAACAGTTTGAGGAGTATTGGTATTAGTTCTTCCTTGAATGTCTGGTAGAATTCTGTGCTGAATCCATCTGGCCCTGGACTTTTTTTTGGTTGGAAGGCTTTCGATGACTGCTTCCAAAGAGTTCTTTCTTGGTAAAACATGCTCATTTGTAAAGATTACTTTTATGGTATAAAATGATGCAAGCATGGTTACTTCCCATTTTTTTTAAGTTAAATTGATTGTGTGTATATGTTCATCCATACATATATGTAGAGGTCAGAAGACAAGTTTTGGGAGTCAATTCTCTCCTTCCAACCTCTTCGGTTCTTGGGATCAAACTCATGTCACTAGACTTGGTTGCAAGCATGTTTGCCTTCTAAGCTAACTTGCTGGCCCCCACTTGACAGTTTTGTCATGTAAACAACATTTGTTCATGTCAGATGTTTATTATTTAATACATAACTCTGTGGTAATGCTGTTCAAGTTAAGGGATCATATCTTATTTGTAAACTGGTTATACTGGCTTCAAAGAATAGAAGTGAGTTTTCATTCATCATAATGTTTGATTCTTGTGTATTTTTTACTTAAAAAGTAGAGCATAAAGTGGAGAGTGAAAGGTGAAGGGATGTTTAAGCATCATCTAAATCAGGTCAGCTATCCATTTCCCTGTGTCAACAACATCTTTTAGGATGGATCAATTTCAGGAAAAAAAACAAAACAAAAACAAAAACAAACAAACAAAACAAAACACCTCCCAAGAAAAGGTTTTTCAAAGACATGCTGGATCTTATGGGAAATGCTTTTAATTTCAACTAAAATTTATATATGTAAACAAATTCTTTGACCTCCAAGGATGGCTAACTCAAGTGCTAGCAGTTTATGGTTAATGTGTTAGTATAAGGACCATTAGGTAGTTTTTCTAAATTCTAGCAGGATGGAAAGTTAGCCAACTGCAAGTCTTGCTGGTCCCACCATCATTCTAATTCCAGCGTTCTTGTTGCCCTAGTGTCCAGCAGGATAGAAAATGAGCAAACCCCAATCAAGCCATGTTCCTGCCACCATCATAAATCCAGACCCTTGTGACCACTCTGGAGGACATCAAGTGATGTCCTCACTGTTGGTCTTTCACATTCACCCATGTTGCCGTGTCCATTCAGTGTTCTGGGGTGCAGTGATAACATCAATGGAGTCATCCATTGACAATATCCATGAGTGTGTATGAGACTGTCCTAGACATAGGAGAGACATCAGGGAACAGAAAGTTAACATTCACCCTGGGAGTTCCAAGACACAGGAGAGACATCAGAGAACAGTTAACATTCACCCTGGGAGTGACCCCAGTAGGAGCTCAGGCTAATGTCAGAAGAGGAGGTCAGTGAGGAGACCATGGAGGAGAGACAGGGGAAGAAACTCCATTATCTAACTCTCCAGAGAGTGGGTCAGGATCTTAGATTTGCAGATTTTAGGGTTCCAAATACTTTCCCCTGAACCTGTTTGCAGGGTTAAAAGGTCCAAGGAGAGGAAATGGCAGGCTCAGTGTCCCCAAGGTTATTCCATGGCTGGCATGCATCAAGGGACAGGAAACTAGAAAATGAAACTTACTGAGGAAGGAAATGACTAGATCTATCTTCTTTGAAACACAAGGAAGCCAGAAGATCCTGCAAGGCCTTCTTCCCTTCCTTCCCATCCCAAAGCTGGAACATCTGGCAAAGGAGAGGTATGTTGTGGACAGCGCAAGCAACAGCTGCTCAGTGAAGGTGTGGCCAGAGAGAAGGGGTATGTACATAATCTATGGATAAATTGATAAATGTCTGAGTGAGCAGATACACTAACGTAGTACAGGTCTAGACTCAAACTCACCTCTGTGTCTGGACATTAGGGCCCAGGACCCAAAATGACAGCACTACCTTATCTGGCAGTGAGTGACTGTGTGCATATAGCTTGGATGAACAGGCTAGCTCTAGGCTGTCTCACATTGAAGGTCAGAGACTGGTTTCATGTTCCTTTTTGTTGTGCTAAGATGCACATCCTCTCCCAGATCAGAAACCTGTCATGTGAACACTGAACACCTCAAGTCCAGGAAGCCCTGGATGGAGGAGGCTGAGCTTCTCATACTCAGTGTTCATGTCATGTCATGTGGGCAGCATCTAATTGTGGACCAGGCCAAAAGAAGGATCCTTTTCTAGACCAGATATTTAATCATACAGTCATAAGCACCAGTTAACAGTACCAACAGGGTGGTGTGTACCACATCCCAAGTCACTGTGGATTTAGTATTAATTAGTAAAGGACATCTGTGATTAGTAAACCACATCATGTCAATGTAACTCAGTCTAGCAGAACAGTGTGGTCCATTTCCTATTTGTTGGATTAACACAGCCAGCAACAAACAGCACAAAGTCCAAAAATAGATAAACTATTGAAAATATTGTGTGCACAGAAAGTAAAATAATGACAGAAGTATGTAGATCTCTGCCCCCAAAACTATAGAGTTTGCAGAAATTTTAAAAGACCCAAATAAATGGAAAGGCAGAACATGCTCACAGATTGGAAAGCCATTATTGCAAAGGTGACATTTCTGCCCAGAATGAAACCAAAATCCATTATGATTTCAAAGAAAATCACAGAAGTCTTCTTGTATAAATGCACAAGCTGATTTAAGAATATGGAAATGCAAAGCCCACACATCTCCACCACAGCACTGCAAATGAGTGGGGCGGGAGGATCTCCCAGGTGGTGGAGCATATTTAGGAAGGTACAATGAATAGGTAGTGATGGAGAGAGGGATAAATGACAGTAAGGGATAATCTGGGGGGAATACATTGCAGGATGTGTGGTAGGGAGCTGTCTTAGTTAGGGTTTCTATTACTATGAAGAGACACCGTGACCACAGCAACTCTTAAAAAGATAGCATTTAATTGGGGCTGGCTTCCAAGGTCAGAGGTTTAATCCATTATCATCAAGGTGGGAAGCATGGCAGCAAGCAGGCAGAAGTGGTGCTGAAGAAGGAGCAGAGAGTTCCACATCTGGATAGGCAGGCAGCAGGAAGAGAAAGTGGGCCCCTGGGCATGGTTTGAGCTTCTGAAAACTCAAAGCCCACTTCCAGTGACGCACTTCCTCCAACAAGGCCTGGTTTGAGCTTCTGAAAACTCAAAGCCCACTTCCAGTGATGCACTTCCTCCAACAAGGCCACATACCCTAACCCTTTCAAATGCTGCCACTCTCTATAAGTCTATGGTACTTGTTTTTATTAAAGTCACCACAGGAGCCCATGTCAGTGTTTCTGGGTCACACTGGTACTTATTATGAGAAACACAGCAACATTTAATGGCTGTGTCACACCAGACTGGAAGATCCATAGATTCAAACGTGAAAAATATTTTGGAAGACAACATGTCATTAGGAAAGAATTTGGATACCAGATTTTTACAAAGCACGCATTCTAGAAAACATTTGATAATATTAACTCAAAGCTTTATTAATAGTTAGGAAAGTTTCTGTTCCTCAGGGTACCATGATGACTCTACATTCATGATCATTTAAATCTGAACTTCATCCATAGACACATGTGTTGAGGGCTTTGTTTCCAGTGGATGGTAATTTTTTAGTGTTTCTAAACACTTAGGATGTGGAGCTTGTGGTGGTTACTTCCAGACTGGGCAGTGGAGGAACCTGGTACTGTGGCTGTGGTATGACCTGTTGGGATATTTGAAGGGTTGCATGAGGTGGAGGAGGAAGGCTGAAGATGGATCTGCATCTAGCCTGGAGGCACCTGCAGTGGGATATCATACTTCTGAACTAAGAGTCACAGATCAGGTTACAGAGGAAGCCAAGCTATGCTGACAGGCTCTGGGGTGCAGCCTTACCTCACCACAGCCACTTTGCTGCCTGGTGCTCAGTGGTCCCTCTGCAAGCAGATGTGATTTATATCTCTGAGGCTCAGACCTCCCCGAGGAAGAGGAATGCTCTTCGACCCCTTTTCCCTCCCATATATGTGGACATTACAATAAGCAGAGTTTGTGCAATCTATTTATGCAAAACACTGGGTTTATTGCTCACCAAGATTGAAATCTGCAGTGAGCACTTGCTTTGCTGGTTGGCTGAGCAGCACGTCTGGAGAATGTGTACTTAACGACACAGTATAAAGCAGAGAGCTCGGTTCTTATAATAATTTTGTTATGGTCAATCTAAACCTAATATCCTTTTTCATGGTATTTTCTGCTATCCTAAATCTTTCTTTTGAAAGGCAATAATGGGCAGGCCATCAGCAGAGCTTATGGGGAAACGACTATGCTTAGAGTACCCCTGATCAGTGGCTGATGGCCCTGCACCTCATCCCAAATAAGGTGGCAAGTCCAAATGGCCTGCATCCTACATCAGCTTGGCCCAGCCATGTCTGTACAAGGAGGGATTTGGGCTCATCTCTAAGGATTAGAGTAACAATTGGTACTTCTTACAGATGTGCAAGTCCTGATGCTGGCAGCCCCAAAGAAGAGTAAATATAAGCACCTAGGAGAGGTGTGAGGACCACTGGCTACTGGGCTTATGGAAAGGGATGACAGTTTTGCCATAGGAGTTACTCTCTCCATTTGCTGCACAGGCAAATGTCTGAGAGCAAAATGCCCTTTGAGGAAGTTTTGTCTAGGTAGGGGTGGTTAGTGTTATGGAGGCAGTAGCAACACAAGCTAGAGTTATTTAGCTTTTACCCCAGCTCCCATGCTGCCCTTGCCATGCTAGGAATCCATTGGAGTTTCTAGAGGCCCCAAAGAAGCTCTGCAAGGCAGGAGTGATGCACAGAGCAGCCTCTAACCCATTTGGACACATGGGGTTAATGCACAGGCTAACAGGAGTCACCTGTGTTGGATTTTCACTGTGCCACAAAGACCAGCTGTAAGCCTTACAACTGTGGGGTTTGAGAGGTTAACAGGACAATGGGTCCTGCCAGACCTGTCCCACTATTCTCTTTGGAAGGTGGCCACAGACTTGGGGAAAGTTTCAGCTTTAGAGGAGAGAGTGTAAACTCACGTATCTGGCTGACAGTGTCTTCTAAACAAAAGGTTGCCCATGTCATAGGCCACTTGCTTCTGTCTTCTGAGAAAAGAAGCTGAGGTTTGAGCTCCTCTGAGATGTTTTTCCCAACAGACAATGTTGGCCCAGAGGGGTCACCTGTCCCGTCCTTGTGTAGATATATTTAGGAAATGGTAGGCATTTCACAAAGCAGAAAGCAGCATCAGTTTATGGTGTTAGTCTGCTGAGGTGACTGTACCAAAATACCCAGGTTGACAGAGCTACAAAGCAAAAGAAACCTGCTATTTTTTTCTTTTGTGTGCATGTGCTTATGTGTACATGCATGTGTGTGTGTGTGTGCATGTGTGCACACATTTATGTACATGTGCATATGTATGCATTGTATATGGGCATATGCATACTTACATGCATGTGCACATGTATGCATTGCATATGGGTGCATGCTTTCCTATGAGTGTTCATGCATATATGTGTGTACACTTATGTGCATGTACACATATGTGCATTGCATATGGGCGCATGTTTCTATATGTGTGTGCATGTACATTTGTGCACACATTTATATGCATGCGCACATGTGTGCATTGCATGTGGGTGCATGTTTGTGTATGCCTATGCATAACATGTGTGTGCATACTTATGTGCACATGTATATGTGCTGTTGTGTGCGGGGGTGGTGTAAGTGGATATGGATGCTTGTGTGTGTGTGCGTGGAGGTTGTTTCAGGCATCTTTCTTGATCAAGCTCCACTTTATATCTTTGGGAAGAGTCTCTTACTTGAACCCAGAGTTTGTTAATTTGGCTAATCTAGCTAGCCAGCTTGCTTTGGCCATCCTGTCTCTGCCTCTGCTGTTGGCATTCATTGCAGGGAGGCTGCTGCACAGGTTTGGCATTTTCATGGTGCTGGAGAGTCAAACTCTCATACTCATGCTTGGGTGATGACCATTTCCTTATTCCCAGAAACATCCTCTCTTGCAGCCCTGATGCCTAGAAATCCAAGTTTAAGGTGTGCTAGGGTTGGCTCCTTCTGAAGCCTTCCTCTTCAGCTTACCTATGGTGCTGTTTCTTGGTGTCCTTGAGTGGTGTTTTTCTGCACACTTGCATCTCTGGGGTTTCTGTGGGTTTACATCTCCTCCCATCAGACAATAGTTGGATTGGCTTATGGTCCTCGTCCTTTCGTTAGCACCTCTTTAAAACCCTCCCCCCGAGTTCTAGAGTTTAGGTCTTCATAGATGGATCTCGGAGGGCCCCAAAGCACCCACATATCTGTCAGCCACTGGTGTAACCAGCCCCCACAGCATTTGACACTCATTTCTCAATCTGATGTGAGTGGAAGGAATGCTAGCTTGCCTGTGAGGTTGCTTTGGGAAGATTCAGGCTTAACATGATCGTGGCTGCAGGATGGAGTCCAGTTGGACTACTTTGGGAGCAGTGGCCCCGTCTGCCCCACCCCTCTCCCAGTGATGGCAGGAGTAAGGGGACCAGGGCCTCTAACCACATCCAATTTCCCCTGGACAAAGCAAATCTTGTGCCAAGATCACAGAATTCATTTACAAAGCCAGCCTGATGTCCCTGCCATTTGTTTCAAACTGCAGCCTTTTCATTTCTAACTGGTTATTTTCTGATGGTCTTGTCTCAGCTCAGAGCTTAGGGGATTGTGGAGCTTTAGGTCTGTGGTACTTTCTCCTGAGTTGCTCTTTCTTCATGCTATTTTCAGCAGGGGTGCATGTGACTCTAACCCCCTACCCCAGCCCATTCACTCTCATCCAATGAGTTGCTATAACCTGCTGCCCCCGTTATCTCAGCTGCTGTGATTCTCAGATTCTCGCGGTGTAATAGAAAGATTATGGAGCAGATACAAGCCAGGAGCTGATGGTGTCCTGTACCCGTGTTTTCTTTTCAGTTGTCATTAGATTCACAGAATGCCTCACAGTGGGTGGGTGGGCTTTGCCAGCCTTAGAAGTCCACACTGGGCGAGTGCAGATTTGTGCTGTGGATACAGGATGGTCATCTGCCCTGTTACTGAAGTAGTGATGGGCCTGCTTTAGAGGAATTCCACCTTCCTTCCTGTCTTGTGTTTGGGGGGAGTAAGTCTTGCATTTGTATTGCTTGTTATCTATTCCAAAAGCAAATGTGTTTACTCTTTCTGAATAGTCCTGGGTGCTCCCCAGTCCCCTGGCTCCTTAGCTCATGTTCCTCTGTCCTTTGCCTCTCCAGATGATGTCTGACTGAATTCTTGTGGGCACTTGCCTTGAGTTGATCATGTCACTAGTCCTGGGACCCAGGATTCAGAGTCACTTCTCTTTCCCCCCTTAATTTTGTTGTTATAAAAACACACAGAACATGAAATCACCCTTCTTATTTTCTGAGGATCCAGTTTAGCAGTACTGGGCATGTTCATACTGCCCAGCCATGAACACTGTCCATTTTCAGAATGTGTTCATCTTCCCAAACTGCCACTGTCCCTATGGAGCACAGACTCCTCATTCTCTAACCCAACCTTTTAGACCAGGAGGCCAGGAACACACTTGTTGCCAAAGGATATTCATGGCATCAAACATGTGCATTTAACATCAACCATAATCATGTTTGATGTCCATATCTGGGTGTGTGACCAGAGAAGCTTCATAGGCTCTGCACCCCAGGTAGCGATGAGGCAGGGTGTAGACACTTGGGCTAGTTCAGCTCTCTTTAGCTGTTCATTTATTCTTCTGAGCTTCAGTCTTGCTCACTGGCTATAGACACACTGAAAGAACCTTCCAGATAAGAAAAGTGGTAAATGTTTTCCCACACAGGTCTGCATAAATGGGGGACTCAGTCCATGACTTAGGAAATGTATGGATGAGGTAGGATTTGTGCAGTGCTGTCTGGAGGGTGTTCCAGTAGCCCTAAAGTCTGGTCTCCTTCTCAATGCAGGACTTGGGGGCAGTACTCTAAGGCAGTAAATTTCCTTAATGTTCCCAGAACCATCCTTCAAGGGGCAAGGACATATAGTGCTTGCTTGTGTCTGGTTCAGAGAGATCTCCTTGCCTTTCCTCATTGTGGGCCCTTGAAAGGAACTGGGGACCAAGCTGCTCCCTTCCAGAGCCTGCTGGCTTTGGCACTGAAAGCAATGGGATTTTTGTTCCATTTCAGGCTTGAAAAGCCTTAGCAAACAAGCAATTTGACCTATCATTCCAGAATGCACTGCTGTGCCTTTAACAATCTACCAAGGTGCAGCCTTCCTTCCTGTTTAGCAGATGGAGGAGGGTGTGTGAGAGAGATTTCTCTGAAGTTAAGTGCCATTTGAGAGCCCAAGTCTTGACCTAATGTATTAAATACTTAATTCTCAAACAGCTGTGAGGGAGGGAACAAGGGCACTTGTAGTGTCATGAACACTGAAGGTGGACACAGACCTTGTAGCCCAAGCTAAGGGACCTCAAGCTTTTCCTAAGAAGACTGTCATTATGGACAATTCTATGGAATCTACACTCAGAATTTGTTTTCCCAGTCACTTTCTCTGTGTGCATGCACATCAGGACACACACACACACACACACACACACACACACACACACACAGAGAGAGAGAGAGAGAGAGAGAGAGAGAGAGAGAGAGAGAGAGAGAGAGAGAGCTAACCTGACTCTAGGTTATGATTCCCTATTCCAGACTGGATATAAAATTTTCTGCTCTTCCAAGACCTTGGTTTTTGTTTTCCTTTAACCACTGGGCTGTGACTACTCAGTTATGGATGACAGTGTGCCCTACACAGTCTATAGATTCAAATGTGAAACAGATATTTGGACTGTGCTTTGGTATTGTCTGGGCACACAGTCCATCATGGCTAGCTCCCAGAGTCTATATACATCATTATCTCCCAGGTGAGGCTTGGGTTCTGAGAGTGAGATCTTTGAAACAGAAACTCCTCTCCTTCCAATCATAAGGAGAACATGTGTGCACTCATGTGTATGTCTGATCATGAAACCTGATGGAGAACAGGAAGAGTCCACATCTATGTGCCTCTCCCTGAGCATCCATTTCTTAAGAGCTTCTAGGCAATAGGTCTGCAAGATGAGTGTATATACATACACTTTTCTAGTCTGTGTACAAGTATATATGCATGTGCATACACCCACATGTGTCTGTGTGGTGGCCAGAGGTTGACATCAGGCATCTTCCTCAATTTCTATTTTATTTTTTGAGATAGGGTCTCTCACTGAACATGGGGCTTACTGATTTTGCTAGGCTGTTTGATAGTAAGCACCAGACATTCTCAAGTTTACACTTTCTAGCACTAGAGTTACTGGTGCACACTGAGGGGCCTGGCATTTTTATATGGGTTTTGGGAGATTGAACTAAGGGCTTCATGCTTGTGCAGGAAACATTGTATCAACTAAGTCATTTCCCCAGCACCCCCACTCCAATTTTACAGATGTGAGGCAAAAGTGTAATCATCTTCACTCAGTAATGTCTTTAGCCCATGGTCTGCTATCAGCAACAAGCATATTGGATCTATGTCCCATGCCTGGCACAACCTCCTGTGCCATCATGAGTATTTGAGTTGATTAACTGTGGCTGGAAATCACCCAGCTGGAGCAAGTTCCTGGGAAAGGAAGGACCAAGGCCAAGGGCAGATGTATTTTTCAGATTTGGTTTCCTATTGCTCCCCTGGTCTGTGGTCTGTGATGTGTCATCTCAATTTATGCTCCCGTGAGTAGAGTACTTTGAAACCTTTGCTGATTTGATATGTGGGATGTGATATCCATGGTGGGGTTTTTTTCTAGAGTCCTTGAAATATGCTCAGCATTCTCACGATTTTAAGGCCACCTCTCCTGTCCTGCCACCTCTGTCACCACCAAGGACAAGCTGCATCTTTACCTGTTCACTGTTTGGTGTACTCAGGTGCCTGGACTCACTGGCTGGTAGTGGGGGTCACCAGGAAGAAAGGTGTTCAATGACCCGATTTTTAGTCATTGGCATCAAGATGTTGGGAGTCACTAGTGCAACACAAGCCTAATGATTATCAGTCTGTCGACAATCAGGGCTGTGTCTGCAATATGGTGGAAGAAATATGAGAAACAACAGGCAGCAGGCAGTGTTGATAAATGCATGGAAAGATTTACAATCTCTCACTCCTGCCTGAGAAGACTCGGGAGCCCGTGAACAGGGTAGGTGAAGGGCATTCAATTTAAAATGCTCTGTCCTTGCCAGTGAGGACGCATTGTCTGGGCACATGCACTTTGTGCTGAGCATTTGTTGACCCTGCACAGAGGACACGCCTTTCTGGTCACTCCTTTCCTCCCTGCCTTCTTACTGCACCTTGAGACAGCTCTGTGATGAGTGTCCCACAAAGGGGACTTATTTCTCAAAAAGGCTATGGCACAGGGGCCTAAACACTCAGGAGACCCTTTGGGAGTTTATCTCTAAAGATGGGCACATGGGATGGAGGCTCAGGCCTGAGTCCATCTGCTTGCCTGTTTCTCTGCTCTGTCCTGTCTCCACATTTCTCCTGGGCTGCCAAATCCTGTTGAAGATCTTCAATAGTATTCTACTCTACTGGCAACATCCATTAGTGAGCTCCTGAGCAGTCCCTTTCTGACAAGATGAGTAATGTGGATTCAGTGTGTGTGTGTGTGTGTGTGTGTGTGTGTGTGTGTGTGTGTGTGTATGGTAGCATGTTGGGTGAAACAACAATTGGCCATGGAAAGCAGACATAACAGTAGACCCTACTCCAACAGCAAAGAAGCCCATATGGAAAGGTACACATTTGAAGCTATGGCTATGTGCACAGAGGTGAGGTGGCCATCCTCAAGCCAGAGAGATAGGCTGGAATGGATACTTCCCCTATTGTCACCAGAAGGAGCCAGTCCAGGCTGTCTGGCCTCTTGAACTGTAAGACCCTCAGTCTCTGCTGTTAAGGAGCTATCAGTCTGGGACACTTTAATATTACAGTTCTAGGAAACGAAGATGAATATGAATTAGGATAATTGTGTGTACATACCATGGCATGTACCAGAAACTTGACAATGTTTGCTGGATGAACTTGGTAGTCCAGGAAATGTAGCTTTAACCCAAATCACCATGTCTTGACTCTGAGGTTACCTGATGACAGGGAAGAATTTCCATGTTGTAAGGCTGCCATGTGGCTTTTCTTCCTTTGGAGAAGTTTCCAGAATAATGGATTTTTGTCAAAGCTGAACCGAACTGAAATACTGCTTCCAAGCCCATTGGTGGATGTGAATTTAGGCATTTTATCTCAGGCAGGCACAGAGGCCTGGCCTGACATTTAGCATAAACTGGGTCTCATGAAGAGCCTGAATCACCAATGACTCTAGTCAATCATTCTGGGACCCAATACTCAGCTCTACATTTCCTGCTGACAAAGAGCCTCCTCTTTCCTCAGGTGCTACTGCTCACCTCTCAGGCCCTCTTCCCTTTCCTCAGAGGTTGGCTCAAAGGCCACCTCTGCCCTGTTATCCTACCACAGCTCTTTGTGCAGACTGCTCCCAGCACCTTGAGGCAAGACCTGCTTCTTCCTTTTGGCCAGTCTGCCTTCCCAGACACACTCAGCAGCATTTTTGGTTTGAGTCTGGTTTTCAACCCCCGTCTTCTGGATGTGTTTGTTGCAGTAAGAACACTGAGAATCCAGTGTTCATAATTTCAATCCATGCTAAAACACTGAGCCACAAAGTCTGCTTATTCATTCTCCACCACCCAATGTGCATATGGCTGGCATGGTGAGGTTGACTCTGAGGTTTCCTTATTTGTTGCTCTTTGCCTATTTTACAGGTGTCTGTTTCTCTCTAACCCTCTCTTATCTAGACTTCCTGCATAGGCAGGGTGGGGGACTCTTGGCTGTGTTGGTCTTAGTAACTTTTTCTTTCAATTTTCTCTCACAGGCCTCCATACCCCTCCCCCATTTATAAATTCTTCTTTGGTATCATTTTTGATAGTCACATGGTCCCTTGCCTTCAGAATCTTATGATAGAGTCCAGCATCCTTTTTTACAATTAGATATTAGCTTCATTCCCAGAGTTTGACCCCTTGCAGGCCTTTCAGTATGTGAGGCATGTGGACATTCAGCAGAAAAAGGCCACAGAGGTGAGGTTATAAGGTCAAAGTGTTGAATGGCCCTTGAGGCTCTTGGTGCTGACAATGCCTTCACAGGTGGGAAGCCCAGAGTTGTGGGCAATGCCCTCGCCTAGAGGCTAGTATCCGACCCCAATTGTGAGGCACAGTCAGGATCTTGCCTTGTTAGCATCATGTCCTGAGAGCTGTCACATTGGCTCCTCCTGTGTAGGCAGGAGCATAGCAAAGCCACAAACCAGGCTTTTATCTAGTCACATGTTCTCTAGGTATGTAAAGGAGGCAGCCTATCCCTTTAAGGACAGGCTGGCATAATCAACCTTGATTTGTGCACATGGTGGGCTGCTGCCTTCAACCTGCCCATGTGCTGGGAAAATCTAGCCCAACTTTCTCAGTATGCCCGACTGGGAAGCCCTGTTCTGTAAATTGTTTGAGGGGAGGAAGAGAGGCAGGGGGAACAGAGGAGGATGGGTAGAAGACAAAGGAGGGAGAAAGGGAGAGAGAATATGAGTATATAACAGTACAAATGTGAATATGAATGAGTATAGAGAAGAAGTGAGTGTCTGTGAATGTAGAAACGTGTGTGAATGAGAGTGCAGGACATATGGATGTGAACTGAGCATGCCCATACATATGAATTTGTGAATAAGTGTGTATGTAGGCATGTGAGAGAACAAAGGTATCATGTGACTGTGTGGGGGTTTAACTGCTGTACTGAGAGTATGTATAGAGTGTATGAATGGGTGTGTGTGTGTGTGTGTGTGTGTGTGTGTGTGTGTGTGTGTGTGTGTGTGTGTGTGTGTGTGGAGTGTGAGTTTGGCAGGGTGTGGGGGGTCTATTATGGTTGTGTACCTTCACTCTTGGGACTGGGTTGGAGCTGAGACCTTTCACTTTGCATCATGTCAGAGCCAGGAAACTGTTTTTTTTTTTTTTGTTGTTGTTATAATATTTTGTTTAATGTAAATTTGAAATAAGCTTGTTTTACATGCCAGTCCCAGTTCCCTCCCCCTCTCCCTCCTCCCCTGTCCCTTCCAAACCTCCATCCCATTACCTTTCTACTCCCCAGGGAGGGTGAGGCCTTCCATGGAGGATCTTCAAAGTCTGTCATATCATTTGGAGCAGGGACTAGGCCCTCCCCCATGTATCTAGGCTGAGAAAATATTCCTCTATGTGGAATGGGCTCTCAAAGTCCATTCATATACTATGGATAAATACTGATCCACTACCAGAGGCCCCATAGACTGCCCAGTCCTCCTAACTAACACCCATGTTCAGGGGATCTGGATTGGTCCTCTGCTGGTTTCTCAGCTATCAGTCTAGGGTCCATGAGCTCCCCCATTGTTCAGGTCAGCTGTTTCTGTGTGTTTCTCCAGCCTAGTCTTTACCTCTTTGCTCATCACTCCTCCCTCTCTTCAACTGGATTCCAGGAGTTCAGTTCAGTGTTTGCTGTGTGTGTCTGCTTAAGCTTCTATAAGCTCCTGGATGAAGGCTCTAGGATGGCATATAAGGTAGTCATCAATCTCATTATCGGGAAAGGGCATTTAAGGTAGCCCCTCCACTATTGCTTAGATTGTTAGTTGGGATCATCCTTGTAGATCTCTGAACATTTCCCTAGTGACAGATTTCTCTTTAAACCTACAATGGCTCCCTCTATTATGGTATTGCTTTTCTTGCTCTCCTCTATTCTTCCCTTGATTCAACCTTCCTGCTTCCTCATGTCCTCCTCTCCCCTCCTTTTCTTCCTTTCTCTTTCTCCTAACTCCCTCTCCCCTCCCCCATGCTCCAAATTTGTTCAGGAGATCTTGTCCCTTTCCCCTCTCTTAGGGGGACCATGTGTGTTTCTCTTAGGGTCCTCTTTGTTTCTTAGCTTTTCTGGCAGTGTAGATTGTAGACTGGTGATCTTTGCTTTGTGTCTAAAATCCATATATGAGTGAGTACATACCATGTTTGCCTTTTTGTGACTGGGTTGCCTCACTTAGGATGGTTTCTTCTAGTTCCATCTATTTACCTATGAATTTCAGGAGTCCATTTTTTTTTATGCTGAGTAGTACTTTATTGTATAAATGTACCACATTTTCTCCATCCATTCTTCAGTTGAGAGGCATTCAGGCTGCTTCCAGGTTCTGGCTATTACAAATAATGCTGCTATGAACATAGTTGCATAGGTGTCCTTGTTACATGAATGTGCATCTTTTGGGTATATGCCTAGAGTGGAATTGCTCGATATTGTGGTAGACTGATTCCCATTTTCTTGAGGAGCAACCATACTGATTTCCAAAGTGGCTGTACAAGTTTTCATTCCCACCAGCAGTGGAGGAGTGTTCCCCTTTCTTCACATCCTCTCTGGCATAAACTGTCTTTGGTGTTTTTGATTTTAGCCATCATTTTAGAGTAGTTTTGATTTGCATTTCCCTGATGGTTAAGGATGTTGAACACTTTCTTAAGTGTCTTTTAGCCATTTTAGATCCCTCTATTGAGAATTCTCTATGTAGTTCTGCACCTCACTTTATAATTGGATTATTTGGTGTTTTTGTAACTAGCTTCTTGAGTTCTTTGTGTATTTTGGAAATAAGCCTTCTGTCAGATGTGGGGATGGTGAATATCTTTTCCCATTCTGTGGGCTGCCGTTTTGTCTTGTAGACTGTGTAGACAGGAGGTCCCATTTATTAATTGTTGATCTCAGTGTCTGTGCTACTGGTGTGTTGTTCAGGAAGCAGTCTCCTGCACCAATTCGTTCAAGGGTACCTCCCATTTTCTCTTCTAAGAAGTTCAGTGTGGCTGGATTTATATTGAGGTCTTTGATCCATTTGGATTTAGATTTTGTACATGGTGATAGATATGAATCTATTTGCAGTCTTCTACAAGTCAGCATCCAATTATGCCAGCACCATTTGTTGAAGATGCTTTCTTTTTTCCATTGTATAATTTTACTACTTTGTCAAAAATCAAGTGTTCATAGGTGTGTGGATTAATATTAAGGTTTTCAATTCGATTCCATTGGTCTACCTGTCTATATTTTGCATCAATACCAAGCTGTTTTCAGGACTGTAGCCATATAATAAAGCTTGAAGTCAGGGATGGTGATGCCTCCTGAAGCTTCCTTATTGTACAGGGTTGTTTTGGCTATCCTAGGTCTTTTGTTTTTCCATATAAAGTTGAGTATTATTCTTTCAAGGTCTGTGAAGAATTGTGCTGGGATTTTGATGGGGAGTATTGAATCTGTAGATTGCTTTTGGCAAGATTGCCATTTTTACTATGTTGATCCTACTTATCCAAGAGCAAGGAAGATCTTTCTGGTATCTTCTTTAATTTCTGTCTTTAAAAATTCAAAGTTCTTATTATATAGGTCTTTAACTTGTTTGGTAAGCATTACCCCAAGATATTTTATGTTGTTTGTGGCTATTGTAAAGGGTGATGTTTCTCTTTCTCAGCCCCTTTGTCATGAACCATCCCTGGGATGAAGCCTGCTTGGTCATAGTGGATGATTTCTCTGATGTGTTCTTGGATTAGATTTCCCAGTATTTTATTGAGTATTTTGGATCAATGTTCATGGTGGATATTGGTCTGTAGTTCCCTTTCTTAATTGTGTTTTTGTGTGACTTGGGTACCAAGTCTTGTAAAAAGAGTTTGGCAATGACCCTTCTGCTTCTATTGTGTGGAACACTTTGAGGAGTACTGGTATTAGCTGTTCTTTGAATTTCTGGTAGAATTCTGCACTGAAACCATCTGGCTATGGGCTTTTTATGGTTGGGAGATTTTTGATGACTGTTTCTACTTCGTTAGGGGTTATAAGTCTATTTAAATTGCTTATCTGTTCTTGATTTAATTTTGGTAAGTGATATCTATCCAGAAAATTGTCCATCTCTGTTAAATTTTCAAATTTTGTGGAGTACAGGTTTTCAAAGTATGATCTGAAGATTCTCTGGATTTCCTCAGTGTTCATTGTTATGTCCCCTTTTCATTTCTGATTCTGTTAATTTGCATGCTCGCTCTCTGTCTTTTGGGTAGGTTGGATAAAGGTTTGTTTGTCTATCTTGTTGATTTTCTTGAAGAACCAAATCTTTGTTACATTAAATCTTTGTACTGTTTTCCTAGTTTCTACTTTATTGATTTTAGTTCTCAATTTGATTTTTTCCTGTCATCTACTCTGGTGTAAGTTAGCTTCTTTTTGTTCTAGAGCTTTCAGCTGTGCTGTTAATTTTCTAATGTAACTATTCTCCAGTTTCTTCATGGGGGCATGTATTGCTATGAACTTTCCTCTTAGTACTGCTTTCAAAGTGTCCCATAAGTTTGTGTCTCCATTCTTATTAAATTTTAGGGAGTCTTTAATTTCTTTGTTTATTTCTTCCTTGACCTAGGAATGGTGCAATTGCACATTGTTCAGCTTCCATGAGTTTGTTGGGTTTCTGCTATTTGTGTTGTTGTTGAATTCTAACTTTAAAGCGTAGTGGTCTGATATGATTCAGGGGGTTACTCCAGTTTTTTTGTACCTATTAAGGTTTGCTATTATTGCTGAGTATAGTATAGTAGTCTGAGCTGGCATCCATGGTCTCTTACTGTTTGTAGAATATCTATCCAGGATCTTCTGGCCTTCAGAGTTTCCATGGAGAATTCAGGTGTGATTCTGATAGGTTTGCCTTTATATGTCACTTGGCCCTTTTCCTTTTCTGCTCTTAATATTCTTTCTTTATTCTGTATGTTTGGTGCTTCAATTATTATGTGGCAAGGGGACTTTTTTGTGATCACTCTATTTGGTGTTCTGTAAGCTTGTACTTTCATTGGCATGTTGGGAAAGTTTTCTTCTATGATTTTGAGTATGTTTTATGCACCTTTGAGTTAGGTTTCTTCACCTTCTTCTATACCTGTTATTCTTAGGTTTTCCTTTTCAAGGATATTTTGTGTTAGGGATTTGTTGGACTTCAGATTTTCTTTGGTCAATGAATCTATTTCTCCTAGTGTATCTTCAATGCCTAGGATTCTCTCTTCCATTTCTTGCGTTATGCTTGTTATGCTTGCATCTGTAGTTCCTGATCATTTACCCAGCTTTTCTATTTCCAGCATTCCCTCAAACTGTTTTTTTTTTCCTTTGTCTCCATTTCACTCCATTGCACTGTTTGAGTTGTTTGTTTTCTTGCTATTTTTGATTTGTTTTTTCTTCCATTTTTTTAAAAAAGGATTTTCTCATTTCCTGTTTTATTGTCTTTATCACTTCATGAAGTTGTTTTTAGGGTTGTTCTCGTCTGCTTCATCCATGTTGGGATGTTCAGGTTTCACAATTTTCCAAAATAGTGTCACCAGCTGGAGACTCAATGTTCAAACATGTAAGAGGTGTGGGTGCATTTTATATTCAAACCACACTGGAACAAAGACACCCAAGACCTGCATAGGCTGTGATACTCCTTCTGGACCAGAGGCAGGAGGACCTAAATCAGCCCAGCCTCGGAGGAAGACTGCCAACTCAAGAAAGGCTAAAGAGGATGGCCAAGGCACAGGGTCAGAACCAAGGTGGAATGTCTGGTTCTAAGCCTAACTAGATCCCTGTACATGCTGGGCTGACTAGCCACCATCCAGAGACTTCCAGTTCCATGAGCCATATCAGGGCCTCCTGGGGGCACAGCTAGAGTCATGGTGTGAGCTGGGGGAGATGTCAGAGGGGTGGCATGATGGTAACCCTTTGACAGTCCCCTTTGCATGGCAGAGAGATTTGTGCTGAATGAGGATACATCTCCCATCCTGGGGGTTTTGACAGGGAGGGTTCCTGAGAGAGTCACAGGACTCTGCAAACAGGGGATGCACAGGTGATTTCTCCACCAGCTGGGAGTTTAACCTAAAGATAGAGCCTGGTGTCAGATCTTGTCATGAGCAGTGTGCCACTGTGCTGGCTTCTCCAGAAGTCACCTTGCATCATAAGGACAGATTATCCCTTCAGGAATGTGGCTTGGTTAATTGAGTATCCCTGTTGTTTTCTGGGGAAAAAATGTTTTCAGAATGCGGTGTTATATTTAGTTTTTCAACAAATTACCTGAAATTGTTTTCAAAGTTGTATTTTATTGTTGATAAATTGAAAATGTCATATTGAATTATTTCTTTTTTGCAGACCACACTATCTTAATTAACCAGGAAAATTAAAAGAATGTTCTTTTAAATGGGCCTTTGTTACAATGCTTGTCATGGTGGATGGCAGGGATTGGCAGGGAAGGCAAGCCCTTGTATGTTGATAGTGAGCACTGACCACCACACCTGTAGCTCCCAGATGGGAAAGTAAGGCTGGGAGTGCAGCTGGGTCTACACAACCCAAAAAGCTGATCTCGGCTCAGCCCTCAATATTGCTGCTTCATTAAAAATAATTTTAAAAAATCATGGTGGCACACTCTTCTAACACCAGCGTGTGAAGTCTGAGATAGGAGAACTGTAATCTCATGGGCAATGTGGGCTACAGAACAAATTCAAGGGCAACTGGGCCTGTTTAGCAAGACTGGGGATGTAGCTCAATGGCAGAACACACATGTCACAAGCACAAGGCTCTGAGTTCAACCCCTGTCACTGGTAAACAAGTCATGAATAAATGCTGACCTGGGTGGGATTGCAGGTTAGATGGTATAGGCTCAACTGTTCAAGAGGCATTGCATGCTGGGTTCCTCATAAGAGTAGACAGACTGTCACATAATGTCACCTGGGAATCAGCTCCCTGCCTCAACTGGAGCTGCCTCAAGGCTCCATGAGTCTCTAGGTCAGGGTTCTGAAGGGTTTAGGAAGGGACCTGGGATGCCTAGAGAGTGCAGGAGCCTCCAGTGAAGGATGTAAGGGAGGCAGATAGCCCACCTAGTGCCTCCTTCCACCACACATGACAGCTGTTTATGCGACATTCCAGATGTTCCCTAATAGCTTCCTTAGCCTTTCCAGGAATCAAAGGGCTGGACACCAGCTGCCAAACATTACCACCACTGTCCAGGAATGCCCTGCTCATCCTCTCCATGGCAAAGGCTCCCACACAGCCCTTTTTAGAAGTCAGGTTCTAGTTCAAACGCCACCTGTCAAGCGCTCTGCTTCTTAACCTGCCTGGCTCCCTAGAGCAATTGCAGCAGGTGGCCATGGGCCAGGGGCTGTGCAACCACATAGACCCATTGCTGCACAGCTCTGGAGGCTGGATGGCCAGGTCAAGCTGCCAGCAGGGCTGGTTCTTCTGGGGCTTAGAGGAACATCTGCTCCATGGCTGTTGCAGCTTCTGGCTACCACCCACAACCGTGGCTTGTCTTCCAATCTCTCCGGTCTGCCTCTGTCTTCATATGGCTTTCTTTCTATTATGGCTGTGTGCCACAACTCCTTTTTCTTCCTCTTAAAAAGTTCTTACTTTGTTTTTTCCTGCTCATAACTCTCTCTCTCTCTCTCTCTCTCTCTCTCTCTCTCTCTCTCTCTCTCTCCCCCCCCCCACAATGTCTCTTTCTCTCTGTGTTTTCTAAGCACATTCACAAATCTAGGAGCTAGACCCAGGGTGTATCCGTTTGAGGCCACTTCGACCCAGTGCTTTTTACTCCTCTATCTTACCTGATTTGTTGCTATCACAGAGAGGTTGAATGAGGGGTTCTTTGACTGGAAGGTGTCCAGCGGTGGCGGGTGTTGAGAGCATGCCTCAGGGACTGGCACCGTGCTTTCTTTGCCTTTAATACTCACTGTTGGGGCTGGAGCTGTGTATCTCTGCTTCTCCAGCATCAGTGGCTTTTACAGGTGACCCCCGACCCCACAAGACTTGGGCAAAGGCTCGATGTGCCCTGTGACCCCTTTCCCACAGTGCCTTGCGGAGGTTGTGCCTCAGGGTGTTTGCTACAGCTCTCTCTGATGAGTTTTACACTCAGGGTCTTTTTCCCCCCTAAACCAGGAATGGAATAAATAC
Source organism: Phodopus roborovskii (assembly GCF_943737965.1). Lineage (NCBI taxonomy): Eukaryota > Metazoa > Chordata > Mammalia > Rodentia > Cricetidae > Phodopus > Phodopus roborovskii. Next base: position 91,715 of record NW_026125234.1, on the reverse strand, counting down.
TAAAAGACTATGGAGTGCTTCAAAAATAATCTTTTCTTTACAGACGTGACATTAGAAGAAGTATGGAAGCTAAGCTAAAGCCTGAGCTGTGTGGAGAGCAGCACTCCCCCTCTGTCACCATCCACAGTCTTCAGGGTCAGGAGGGGCTTGGCACTGAAGCTGAGAGAGGTCTGGCTCTGGGTCCTCTGTATGCCAGTGGTCATGCTGCATGTTCCCGCTAGAAGGCGCTCTAGACTCGGTTTCAGCACACAGCACTTCCAGGGACCTGCTACTTTTCCCTTGCTGCTAGGCACACAGGAAATCAAGAGACTGAAGCATCCTTGCAACCCCCAGTTCACCCTCATCAACTAGATACAAAGAGGGCTCCGTGTGAAGTCAAGGGTGGCTTATTTCCCCTAAAACTCTCTCCTGTCTCAGGTCCTCTGGAAGGGCAGCAAGTGCTCTTATCAACTGAGTCCTTTCTCTGGACTGTCCTTTTAACTCAGCAGAGACCCCAGCCCACAGAATGTTGTCACTCAAATTCAGGATGGATCTTTTCATTTAAATGAACCCAATCGAGAAAATCTCTTGCAGAAGTGTCCAGAGGTTAATTACCGTGGTAATTCCAAACCCTATCAAACTGACAAGCAAATTAACCAATATAGCATATGTTCTTTACACAGCTTCTTAATAATAATAAAAAAAATAACACTTTGGGAAGATCAGCCCAAACCCTCAGATGCTATTTAAGCTTGTGTGAGACAAAAGAAGTTTTGGACCCTTGTAGAGATAGTAGGATCACCACAGAGTCTCACCTGCAATTGTACAAAGTTCCATAGAAACCCAGTCACGTGACTGATTGTATAAAAGCAAGAACTTTAAAATAAAGTAAAAAACTTTATAACACTTTTTAATGGAATGGAATATCATTGTGAAAATATTTTGCACTTAAAAGATTTATCTAACCTAAACATAATTTTTCTTTCATAAAAGAATGTATTTTAAAATTCCTGGTCTTTTCTATGATGACAAGAAGGTCTTGGAATATGCTACCTAGGATATATTTCTGCAAAAATCAATACATTTAATCCAAACCTTCAAAGTTAAAATGATATTTAGCCAACATGTGAGAAATATTTTTTGGAGGGGAACTGGGCTATGGAGAAAGCATTAAAACTTCCAAGGCCGACGTCTGGAAATGTTATTTGATTTTGATGCTGACATCTATATGTGCCATTCTCGTGTCTATGACAGTGTGGAAGCAGAATTTTCTAATGTAATTCAATTTTCCAAATGAAGACTTTGAGCACATTTGTGGAAATAGAAAATGACACTTAGCATTTTAGGTGATGAGGGAAACTGGATGATGCCAGCCAAGCTTTATCCACTCCTGCTGGAAGTTGTCCTGCTAGGAGCCGGCGCACAGATGGGAACAGGATCCTTGCAGTCCAGGGCCTGGATTTGCATCTTTTGGAATACAGTACTCTTGCTTTGATGTTTAATGTTCATGGATCCTAGATTTGGTTCCAGTGAATAGTCCTTGAGTGTTCAGACTGTGTGTGCACTGGGGCTAGGAGCACACGTGGAGAGGGGCAGGGATGTCCCCTGAGGGGAATAAACAGAGTAGGAAAAACTCCACAGTATGTTGGCTGATGGTTCTGCAGGGAAGAGCTTGCACTGTTGGACTGGCATCGTGGTGACCTCTGGTCCAGATATGATGCTGAGGTTGAGAGGAGAGAGGTATTGGCCAGGGGAAAGAATGCATGTGCCATCCATAGGCATAGCATGCATGATTTCCATAGGCATAGCATGCATGATTTGTTTCAGGTTTTCTAAGTCCTGATACCATCCTAGGCATATCCGGAGACCCCGTGGACTGGCCACACTCAGAGCAACAACCTGGGAGGGGTAGGGCTCTGTGTGCATGTAAACATGTTACTGATAAAGAGCTCACTTTGAATCTCATTTCTCTACTACAGTTGTCTTTGCCTCCTTGTGCAGATCATCACAGGCAGAGAAAGCTTAGCTAGGGGTGCAGCTGGAGGGCAAAACCTGGTCTCAGAAATGATGGTGCTCTCAAGACTGATTTTACCAAGGGTGCTCTTCACCTGGCACCTTGATGGAAGAGGCAAAGCTGGTTACACAAGGCAGTCTGACATGAGCCCGTTGCTCAGATCCAGAGGCTTCTCGGCTTCAGGGACAGGCTTATCCTGTCATGGGACTTCCACAGGGTGTCTGCAGGTCTCCACCAGCCTTTGTCTGCTCAGTTGCTCTGTGATGGCGGCTCAGGACTGCTACCACATTCTGAGTGGTTGTGTCTTCCTAAGAGCCCATCTTAGGTCATCATCATACATTCAAATAACTTTTAACGCTGATTTACTTATTTTCTGTAGTGTAATAACAAAATCAAACAAAATATACCTAGGATTAGTATTTTAATATAAAACAGAGGGCTTGCTTCTATGTAAAACAAATTTTACAGCCAGCAGAAAAATTTTTTGAAAGTACATATATACATATATATAATATGTACTTTTATAAACATATACATTATTCACATATATAATAATTTGGGTGAGTTCAGTAGGTAAAGTGCCAGCACGAGGACCTGAATTCTAATTCCCAGAACCCACACAAACCTGGTCATGGTAGCTTGAGTCTGTGATAGAAGGCAGAGACAGAACCCTGTGTGTTGGTTTGAATGTCCCCCATAATCTCTGGTTACTGGTTCTGCAGTTGATGGAGCTCTTTGGAGAGTTTTAGATGATGCATGCTTGCTGGAGGAATGAAGTCACTGGAGGTGGGTTTTGAGATTAAAAGCCTTGCTCCACTTCTGGTTTGCTCTCTGTTTTCTGCTTATATTTGAAGATGTGAGCTCTTAGCTTTCTTCCCCAGTCACCATGCCTGCCACTTGTTGCTACGCCTCCTACCATGATGGACTCATATCCCTCCAAAACTGTAAGCCCAAAACAAACTCAAACTCTCTCTTCCTTGAGTTTTCTTTGACGATGGGTTTTTTTTTTTTTTTTAAATCATCACAGAAATGTAACTAAGATACTTCACATGGTCACTGGCCAGGTAGCCTGGCACAGACAACAATAAACAAGAGAACCTTCCTGTCTTAAAAAAGGCAGAAATAAATGACTGATCAAAACCCGTGGTTACCCTCTGACCCCCACATGCACACTGTGACATACATATGTCCACATTCACACAAACAATATACATTCACACACACAAGCATACACAAACATATATCAAATACACAAAAAAGATTAAAGATATATATATATTTTAGTAAGACATAGACTTGGTGGTTTCATTGTACTCCTAAGAGAACAGAGAAGGGACATGGGTGCTAGCACCCAAGCTTTCAGCACTGATCTATTGATATTGTACTTTCTTCTGAAGTCTTCAGATCTTTAAAATAATTTCATGATTGACAGAGTCACAGAAACTCTGGAAATAGGTGTTTTTGAGCCAACAGGAGTTGCTTAATCTGGGTTTATATAACCAGTGTAGGTTTTAGTTGGTCAAAGGCCCCATTGTCCCATCTTTGTTTTAATTAATATTAATGAAGGTTGGTAGCCAACACGTAACTTGAAGCACAGTGGAATGTGTGCTATTTAGACTAATTGAGGATTTAACAATCTGTGAAATCAGTGGCATGGGTAACAGCTGACAAAGGGAAACAGCTAATGAGAGGAAGGAGCGGACCGGCTCAAAGCTGCTGTCCTGAACGACTTCCTCAGTTCTCTGGAGTTTGGAGCCTCAGTGGACAGCCTGGTATAGACCACACTCTGGAATCATCCTGCTCTCCCAGAGGACTTTGGATTTGCTCAGTGTTTGCCTGTGTGGCTCTTTTGCTGTTTGACTCATGAGGATGGAGCTGATGAGCATGTGTTCCTCTGCTCACGTCTATTGTCTTCTTTTAGGCTGCTGTACTGTGGTCCCTCAGGAAACCCTTCTCAGACATCCCTGTCCTCACAGGAGTAAGGTCTACAGTTAAAACCCCAGCTTCTCAGCCCTTGAGCCAACCCTGAGCATGCTGAAGAAGATCTCCTCTGGGCCGGTAGACCTAATTAGGTTTAATTAATGAATTCCAGGGATAGCTAAATCCTGAAGAACTGCATGGACCCCAGGGAAGGAATGGGAGCTCCCAGATATGTCATTAACGGCTTTTATCACATTGACAGCACGATCACATCTCTCCTGCTTTGTTTTTCTTTGATCCTTGAAATGAAGCTTTGATCCTGTTTCTCAGTTATCACGGAAGGAGTTCCTGGACCTTTACTGCCGGAAGGTAGATTCCTTCAAAGAGTCCTGATTTTGTGGCAGGTTCCAAAACTGTGCACTTGATGCAAGAGCGCTGTACCCAAGCAGCCTGGGCTCTGTCTCTGAGTGTGTGATTGGAGCTTGAGGCAGGAATAAAGGCGGTACTCACCATGCCTGTTTCTGCAGTATGCTCAACAGTAGTTCTTATAGGCAGTGTGGTGAGAGGCAGCCATCAGCTCAACTCTGATGACATCCACTTGCGTTAGCTCAGACCTTGGATGGAGAGCAAAGTCCCATGACAAGGATATTTGCTGTAAACAGGACCCCAGGTTCCCCATATTTCTGTGCTTTTGGCTGTTATTTTCAGGGTCCTTAGCCCCTCCCACTTTATGGGAATTTAATGCTTCTTAAATTGGTTGCAAGGCTGTAAGGGTTTGCTAAACTAAGCATGTGTGTCATGCTTAGTCAATGGTAAAAGGTTTCCAAACATGCAATAACCAAAAACAAAACAAAACAACAACAACAACAACAAAACCCCAAAAAGGTCCCGTGAAGTCAGGGTGTTTCTGGAAATGTTTACCTGTGCTGTGCCAAGTGGCTTCACACAACACTGCACAGGCTGTTGCACTGTGCAACATGTGCAGATGCTGCCTGAAACCCTTCAGTGCAGACTGACTATTGCATGTTATAACTCTCAGTGCTTTACTGTACTTACCAAGTCTTCTGCTTGCATAGAAACAATGATTTAACTATAGAAAACAAGACTCACATTATTTACCTACCACTCTTTTTTTCAATATGTATCAGATTAATTTATCTTTGGATTGTATTGTTGTAGACAAATAAGCACATTCATCTCATTAGTCTGCAAATTTGCCTTCAGTTTTAATAAGTGGTGGAATTACATGTATGTCTTCTTAAAAAGAAGAGATTTTAAAATGATTTGTTATCAACATTTGTGTACATTTTATTGTATTAATATACAACTTAGAATGGTTCTTGTAGAAATTTGGGGGACATAAAGGGTTTGTGAATAGAAAAAGTGTAAGAAGCCTGGTCCTACTCAGCAGAGCACAGGACTTGGGATGATCTGGTCACTAGAGGGTGTAGATGGAGAGATAGGTTGGGCAAGGTCTGGAAGGCTCTTTGGCATTGGGATGCCAGCCCTTTTGGCTTTCTCCATATGTTCACTAACAAGAATGCCCTACCCATCTCATTTCCCAGTTTCATAGGTGTTTAAGGACATGGGCAAAGTTGCTCAAGTCATGAGCTATGTGGTATGAATGTCTCCAGCCCCTCTCTTTCTGGAGACAGAGACAGAACCTCTAGCCCTCTGATCCCTGTTGGGTTTTTGGAGACCAGTCCTCATCCCTCTCCTCCAGGAACTATCTTCTTTGCATAGCAGATACTCCATCACTGGTAGAAAGCTTAAGTAATATTAAGCTTTGGACTCTAGACTAGGAAGCTGGCTGTCCTGGAACTCACAATTGAGATCAGGCTGGCCTTAAACTCATAGAGATCTTTCTGCCTCTGCCTTCTGAATTCTGATATTAAAGAAATTTTCCACCATTACCAGCACATCACACATTTTCAAAAACAAACAAAGAAACAAACAAAGAAAACAAAAAAACATGGTACCCTAGTGAGGTCTGTGAGTTAGCCAGGTCTCAGAAAGAACTAACCAGCCCAAGCAACCTTAGAAGAGCTGCTAATAGGTGCCCTTGGCACACCTTTGCCTTGTCCTTCTTGGCAGTGAGGCTCTGGAGGAACATTCCCTTCTTCCCCTGCTCTTGGCATGCTGTGCTGAAGGGAAAGGTTATTTGTTCACACGGTACCTTCAGCCAGAAAAAGTTGCAGAATTCTCTTAAAGATCACCTGGCTTTGGCCCTTTCCACATGGCTACCTTCTCAGAGGAGCCAGGTCTCAGGGAGGAGGTTCCACTCCAAATGGGCCCCCTGCTGGTTATGTGCCACACAGAACACTATTTAGCCTTCAGAGTCTCTCTAGGGTTTGTAAAGACAGCAGGCATCTGGCTTTAAAGTTCATCTTGGTATAGCTTAGTGATGGAACATTTGACCAGCATGTTGAGGCTCTGGATTCTATTCAACAAACAAACAAACAAACAAACAAACAAAGCAAAACTAAAAAAAAAATACATCTCCTTGGCAGTCAAGGTAGCTGGCTGGTCTGCCTTGGCTAGGGCCTCATGCATGGTCGGGAGCTCTCCAGGGTCCTGTTTAGCTGGTTCCTCAGCCACCTCCCAACTGTCTCCTGTTCCACAATGTAGCAGTGGGCCAGCAAGAAGGTTCAGTGGGTAGCAATGCTTGCTGTGCAGGCCCAGAGACCTCAGTTTGATTGGTGAGACCCATGTGAAGGTGGAAGGAGAGAAGTGAACACGCAAAGTTGTTCTCTGATCTTCACATATGGTGTGCATGCCTGTACATATTAACACACACACCCTGTAAAAATTAAAGAAAAACATTAAGAAATACATCAGCAATTCAAAGGGAATAGGTATAAAGAGTTAGGAGGCATCATTTTACTGCCCAGGTCCTTTGTGTATCTTCCTTGGCTGGAGGGAAATTCTTCTTCAGACTACCACCTGGTCCAACCATTTGATAGGGTCCTATTTTAGTACCTACCATGTCCCAAACCAGTATTTCTTGGTGCTTCCCTGAGTGGGAACTGAACAGCTGCCAGGTCTGTTGAACTCAGACAGAGACAGAGTCATCCCACCTGACTGCTTTCTCACAACTTCCAAAATGGAGAGGGGAGATGGAGTGATACACACCAAGTTTCATGTTAGGAATGGGGCCTGGGGCAGGTTGAGGGGGAGGCATGGGGGAATGTCCCAGATGGGCTGGGGCAGGATACAGCAGAAAATCTGATGCCAGGCTTGGCCACTGCTGGGGAGAACAACCTTCTGAGGGTGTTCAGTGGCTCACAGTGCTGCTAAGAAGCCTCTTTCTTCTTTCTCCTCCTTTCCTCTCTCTTCAAAGCCTTCTTGCAACTTCAAAGCTGTTCTTCACCATGTGTGCTCCAACTCTGGAAACTCCAGAGCTGAGTTCCTGTTTGCAGGAACTAGGAATGGGTTGACACTCAAGAGGAAAAATTTGGTGAACTTTCAGGCTGGGTATGGGCTGTGATGAGGAACCATGCTTTTGGTGTACTCTCCAGGAAAGCTCCTGCTCCTGCTCTGGAATTCTATGTCCCTTTCCAGAAGGATCCAGGTGCCCCCAGCAGAGTGTACACAGTGTCTTCCCAGGAGGCATTTCTGGTGCAGGGAACCCTCACCTGCCAGGGCTTCACTATACACAAGATGGAAAATCTTTAGCTGTGGTTTTTGACTAATGTTGTCACCTCCCCGGAGGAGGAGAGAACGTGTTGGAGAACAGGCTTGGCTTAGTTGAGAAGACTGGTGTATCCATTCAAAGTAAGGGAGCCAAGAGGTCATGGTCAGTCCTGAATGTTTAGCCCAAGATGGCTCCTGGATGACCAGGAAGGGCCATTTCTCAGGCACTCCAGGTGCCATTCTCCAGGCTGCCAGGACCTAGGACACAGCCAGGGCAGTAGTGGGAGTTCTGTGGAGTCCCTGAACTCTGCCCTAGGCTCTATGTTTTAGTCTGGGCTTCCCTTTCCAGTGACTGCTCTCAGCCTGACCATCTTTCTTTGGTTCTAATCACGAAAAAGAAAGAGTACTGGCTTCTGTGTCCTGTGTACATTCTGCGGCCATGGCTTCCTCTGACCAGGGCCCAGTGACATCATAAAGTGATGCTCTCATCTACTTGATGGATGTGAGAAGACAGCAAGCTACAGGGCACCCTAGCCTGGGTCCTGCCCAGCCTCCTCAACCTGCTGTATGGTGCTGTATGGTGTGGACTCACCAGGTGTGGTAGTGTAAAGCACTGTTAGGGTCCTTGATGTGCCCCACAAAATAAAGACAGCATATGTAATCAGCAAGATTATTCCAGCATGCTGGGGTCTGCCAGCCAAATAACAAAATGGCAGTGACCTTGACCAGAGAACGAAGTTTCCTTTTATAGGCAACCAGGACAGGGGTAGGGGAGGAGAGCGGTTAGGCCATCCTGGGTCTAATTGGCTGGGGATTAGGTCATCCCAAACCTGATTGGTTGGGGCTCCTCTTGCTGCTTTAACAGAGTACAGAAACCAAAAGTGAAACTAAACTGGGATCCAGGCCCAGTGGAGGCTTGGGCTAGGAGAAGCCTGGCCCTTAGCTACTGCAGCCTCTCAGACTCCACCATGACATACCTCTCCTGTGTTCTTGTTCTGATGCAGAGTTTGAGGCTGGCATTAAGACCTTGGCACTGTGTGTGTGTGTGTGTGTGTGTGTGTGTGTGTGCGCGCGTGCCAAAGACACAGTTTCCTCTACCGTGAAGTAGAGGTCCCCTTCTCAGTGTCACTGCTGTTCCTGCTGTCACCTCAAGTTCGCCCTACACCAGTCTCTATCCTCCATGGTTGCTATTTGTTAGTTTCAAACTACTTCTGTAATTGAAGAGACTGGTTTCAATTGGGAGCACACAGGTCACAACCATGTAGAGACCTGGAGAAGAACAGAGGTATGTAAGGGTTCCTCTCCTCTGGAAATGTCATGCCCTCAGACAGCTAGGATCCATGTGGGGAAGTTCAGGGAAGGCCATGAAGTTCCCTCTGTATCCAGAGGAATGGCTGCTTGGTCCCTACTCTGGCCAGCTCAGTGGACACACTGACCATAGCCTTAGACTTTGCTGGTTATAGCACTTGACTGTCCAGCCTGTTCCTGGACCCTGGGATACAGCTTCAGGTGTCACAGTGCTGGCGAGACTCTGCTCTCCAAAGGATTTACCAAGTGCACCACCAAGGACTCTCTATTCAATGTCCCCTCACCCTTTGCCAGCTGTGCCATGGAAGCCATGGCACTGGGCAGGGCATGTCTGGGCCTGTTACAGTCTTCTATTGTACCCACACCAGTCTACATGGGGAAATTCCCCTGTCCCTCCTCCTCCTCAACCTACTTCAGGCCCCAGCCCTAGCATGGAGATTTGTGTATGTACTGCTCTACCTCACCACACCTCCATTTTTTAAAGGCCTGGGGGCAAGTGAGATGACTGGGTCTCTGTCTGAGTTAAACAAGCACAGCAGCTGTTCCGTTCCCACTCAGGGCAGCGCCATGCTGGTTTGGTGCATGGTAGGTACGGAACAAACAGTTGTTGAATTAACAAACCAATGAGACAAAGGGATGCTTTTGTTTCTGGTTTTAAAGCAACAGGGAATTTTAGGGACCATTTAAATAGTTTATGCTGGAGACTAGCTGCATATCTCTTGGGAGGCTGCCAAAGACAAGATTAAGGACAAGCAATATCTCCAGGAACCTGGAGGCTGGCCACTGCCACCTGCCCGTTAATCACCATGAGCTTTCCTAGTCCTAGGTGTCCATGTTCATACATGACAGCTTCATAACAGTATCGGGACTGCATCCATGCCATGGTGGGAGATTATCCCTGTTGGACCTGCACACCCATGTGAATCTTGAGCTTGACTGGCTTCATTACAACACTAGGAGTACGCCCACACTGTGTGTGTGTGTGGGATTCTTCCTGCTGGCCTCACCATGCCTCACTCTACTCCGGAGTTTAGGTATAGCTATTAAGCATGTCCCTGAAGAAATGGGATGCTTCTGTTTCCATCCCAGCATCCACATTGGAGCTACTGTGTCATTTCACAAGAAGTGCCAAGCTCAGATACTGCCATGTGTTGTCCGTGCCTCCTTTCCTGCCATTTGTTGAAGAGTTGTAGGGACAATTTGTTCCTGACTCCAGGTTGAATTGTTCCATCAAAGTTTCCTCCTTCCTTTTCTTTTCAAAACTTCTCTCTTTGAGCCAAATTTGAGTATTTTGCTAGAGGAAGAAGGCCCCTAAGCTGCCATGCTTAGGTGAATCCGGTCTGTGGTGCTTGCCTGGCAAGAAAGGACTGTTGGGGCAGGCCTGAAGTCCATCCCATATATATTCCTTATTTTACATATCAATCCCAGTTTCCTATCCTCCTTCCTCTCTTCCCTCCCTTCCTTCCTTCCATCTCTCCCATCCCCCTTCCATCCCATCACTCCCCAGCCACTCCACAGGGAGGTTGATGACTTCCAGGAGGGATTATCAAAATCTGTCAAGTCATTTGGAGTAAGGACTAGGCCCTCCCTTCTGCCTCTAGGTTAAGGGAGTATCCCTCCATGGGGAATGTGCTCCCAAAGTCCTTTAGTGCACCAGTGGTTCTACTGTCAGAGGTCCCTTAGACTGCCCAGGCCTTCGAACTGAGACCCACATGAGGGAGGGGGTCTGATTCTTACAGGGGAAATGGCAGGCCATAAGAGGGAACAAAGCCTGCAGCAGGATTTCCCATGCTTGGAATGCCAAGGTGTTAGATTTTAGCCTTCTGGCTTGGGGAGTGTCAAAGTATTTGGGTCAGATCAGAGCGTTGATGTCACAGGAGTCATGTTGTAGGTATTTCATAGTACTAGTCTATAGTGATATATTTTAGGAAACGTAGGGTAGATACTGGATGAGGGAGTGATGCTCTTAGTGCAGTTGGATGTTTCTTTGTAAATTAATTAGCATCTTTCTGTGATTGTGAAATATATGCTCCTTTATCTGAAGGGACATTTTAGAGTTGCCTATAGTTTCATATCTAACATTTAGCATGGTAACTGACCCATAATATAGACCTAATAAATATTTGTTGAACTACTGGTTGTTTACCAGTGACATAAGCTTCAATATAACTTACTATTTGAGCTGAAGACTGCATATCCATTTGGAGCACACTAGAATATTAAAGGAACTTCATGAAAAGTTATGGAGTCAACGTTTTCCCAGCTTTATTTAGATATGAGTGACAAAATAAAGTGACTTTTTAGGTTACACCACATTGCAATGTTTTCATATATATGTTTACAAATACATGAATAATGAAAAATGACAATTATCTCAATTTGGGTTACTACTGCTGTCATGGAACACTGCCCAAAAAGATCGTGGGGAGGAAAGTGTTTATTTTACTCACACTTCCCTAAAAACAATTACCCCTCACATTTCTGTATGTGTGTGTGTGTGTGTGTGTGTGTGTGTGTGTGTTTGTGTTTGTGTGTGTGTGTGTGTGTGTGTGAGAGAGAGAGAGAGAGAGAGAGAGAGAGAGAGAGAGAGAGATGGATGGAATGGGGAGGCAGGAGGGAGCTCCAGCAAAGAGCACAGCTGTCTTTAAGTAGGACAGCTTTGACATTTGCCAAGAAAGATAGAGTCACATGGAAACCAGCTGGTCACAAACTGAGGGACTGGCTTTATGTAGTATTCTTGCTTTGTTATTTATGGTTGTTTTATTATTTTTTTCCCAAGCAGTTTTTTGAGTTGCATAGCAACTTTATAAAGTTGAGAACCTGTGAATATGTCATGTGTAGGTACAAACTTAACAGCACAGACTAGTCATGGTTACACAGGCACCTGCTGTGAGTCTGTTCCAATCACCGTCTCTCCTGGCAGGCAGTGGTCTCTTGTATAAGCAAGGGCTCAGGTCCCACTCAGTCTGGTGTAAGTTCAATCTGGCACAGGCAGTGTGTAGTCAGCTTGGAAAACTCTGGAATCTTCTGGGAATGACCTGTGTTTCTGGGTTACAGATCCTGTTTGTTTGATTACCCAGGTACTCTCTCTGGCAAGTAGCTATGTGATTGTGTTGGTTAATATCCACCCTCCTGATAGCATGGCTCACTTCAGACTAAGAGAATCATCAGTTACCACCTGGCATGGACATGCAGATTTAGGGGGCAGAGGGTGGATTGTAGTGGGATGATAGGTTTGACTATGATTCCGGGAAGTCTTGTATTCTTGGAACTTCAAGGTATGTCTTGATTTCAGTTAGATAGTGAACTCAAGATGAGCTTCTCCTGGGTTAGCTGGACCTTCCATAAGTCCTTGTGAGGAGGAGGAAGAGAAATGAGTGCAAATGTAGAAGGAAGAGGCCTGTGATGATAAAGATTCACTGGAGGATAACTCACAGACTTAGGAATGCAAGGCCTCAGGGTTCTCTCCTGGAGCATTCCTTAGGAGTGTGACTCCAGGAGGCCCCACCAAGCACAGACTCTGCTATGGAGGCTTGGAATACATCTGTAAATGTTAGACAAGCCACTACCTGGCATTCACACAATGACTGTGGGAGGCAGACAAATACTAGACAGCATCAATATCACCTCCAGCACCCCAAGCCCCATACATGTTAATTATAGGGAAGCTAGAGCAGTGATTGATACTCAAGCTGTGGTTGTGATCAAGTCAATTGAAGAAATGACATCTGAACAAGGGCATGTGGGAGGTGACAGAACCTGGAAGAATAGCATCCCTGGAGACAGCTTCCTTGGGCAATTTCTCCTCAGGCACACAATGAATGGGAGGCTTGCTCATCTTCCTGTGGTTTCTTCATTTTGAAGGCAAGAGTTTCCTGCTTTGTCAGGTTTGTGGGCAGCATCTCAGCAGGGTCCCACCTTTTGCAAGTAGCTCTCTCACCTCCATGTCCCAGCTAGGAAAGACCTAAATTAGACTTGTTATACCCTTCATAGAGTGAAGACAAGTATAGTTGACTGAGTGTTTAGCCACAGTGGTGCATGTTCAGGAGATAGGTAGAATTTTTGCTCCCTGCCTCCAGCATCTATCCGCAGCTTCCATGGGGAGGAACTTTGAATCTCAAGGAAAGGTGGCTAGGTTTCCCAGGCAAGGGTATGTGATGGGTGTGGAGGGCACCATATCTGGATGCTGAGACAGGAGGCTTCTCTCAGGGGGAGAAAGAACTCTATCTTTGGGGCTCAGCCTCAGCACTTTTCATTTGGACCTGAGAAATTCTCTCACTCTTCAATTTCCAGTCTCCTCGGCAGCGATCAGAAAGGTCCAGATTCTATGTTTAGCAGGTGGTTCTCTGCAGAAGGGAGATGGAGGAGGAAGGAAGGGTCAGAGTGGGGCCGAGTACTCTGAGAATGCAATGCAGCCACCTCCTTCCTTTGCTTCCTCAGAAGCAAAGTAGAGCCTAGGGTCTGACCTATGACAATGGGTGGGTGAGGAGGTTGGCTGTCACAGCGCCAGCTATATGTACTATGTCTCTTGTAATAACCAGGGCCGGGTTGTACCGTTCTTAACCAGGTACAGAGCCAGCAAGATTGGCCCCCTAAAGATGCACAACCCTGAGCTGCCCCGAGAGTTGGAGTGTTAAACACAGCCTTCCCAGCCCATAGTAACTGAACACATTGTGTAAACTTATGTATTTATGCAAATCGCAGCAACCTAGATTTCTGGGAGTACAGACCTCACTTCCCCTTCTTGGCAGTCTTCCCTCTGCTGCAGGTGATGGGAGATTTATAGACCTGCAGCCCCTCAGGCGCTGGCTTCTCTGTTGGCCTCTCTGGCTGGGCCTCTGGGATTCCTGGGGAGACACTTTTCCTACATGGCTGACCCCTGGATTAGAGAGCTGAGAGGAAGCCTGCTCAAGGTGCCAAACCCTCATTTCTGTCACTGTTCTGCCTCAAGTCATGGATATACCTCATTCTTTTTAAGTCCTTGGCTCCACGTCTTAAAAAAGAAAGAAAGGGAAAAAAAAAAAAAAAAAAAAAAAAAAAGCTGACCAAGTGCTCATTCAGCAAACAGAACAACTTCCCGGAGGTATCTTTGTTTGCTTGGTAGGAGCCATGCTTGGTTTCACAGGGCTGTTCTCTGATATTGTCATCACACTGCTCGCACATTCTCAGGGAGCCCCAGTGAGCAGGTGGCTCAGAGTTATGGGTTTGCATTTGCAGTGGGGAACTGTGCCTTGAGGAGCCTATTCTGGAGCCTTGATGGAGTGACCAACAGTGATGTGGCCTAAGGACTGCCTGGGTTTCACTGGTTATAGGTCCAAGGCTGGGTCTGGTCCATGTGTGTGTGGTCTCATTTAGAAAGGAAGGGAAAAAGTGTGTTGCAGGACTTTAATTTGCTAAAATGTCCCCCCTTCCTCATCCCCAGATGCACACACTTTGCATACCCATCCTCCCCAGCCAGTGGTGGCTGCCTCTCTCTAGGACTGCATGAAGCCCTGGGCCTTGTGCTATTCATTAAGGTGTTAATGGGGACAGGAAATAGAAATTTCCAGGATTTGATAAAATTAAGACTTTGCCATTAGCTGGCATAGCTCAGAAGGGGGTAGGAATACATCAGCCTACATGTTTGAAGAATTGGAAGCAGAAAAGCATTGTGGTCTGTGCTAAGGAGACTTTGGGGTGTGATATTATTTAAAGCCAGCCAGTTTACTGTGATGTCTGGGCTGAAACCTGCTCTTCACAGGCTAATGAAATCAAGGCTTAAGAGTGGACTAATCTCTCTGTTCTGATTAGAATATTCAAACTCTTCCCTGAGAAGCAGGTCAACCCACTGCTGCTGAAGAGAACAGAGCCTGGATCCTGCTGAGTGGATGTTCCAGTGTGTGTGGGTCTGCCTAGATAATCGATGTCAGCCATACTCTGAGTGGTGGGATGAAAGGTCATTGGGTAGACAGGGATGGAGCGCAGCTTCCTTGCCTAGAAGGCCTCTACAAGATAAGTGTGTGTCTCTCATTCCATATCCTCCTCCTGGAATCTACAAGCTACACTAGTCACAGGGATGGCTTGCATCCAGCTCATTACCTGTTTAATTTATCTTAGGTGCTGTAGGACTATCCAAGCCACAGATGCACACAGCTTCTCTTTGACTTATCTGGAAGATTTAAACAGACAGACAGGCTCGTCACAGAGGGGTCTAGTCTAGGGGTGAGATAATTAGGAAAGAAATAGGAGAGCCCAAATTAGAAAATAGGCCAGAGTGAGAAGTCGTTCAATTAGTGTCAACCTAAGTAACAAACAGAGATTCTCCAGGTTGGGAAAAACAGAGAGTTTGCAAGGGGACTCACATGCCACAGCAAACCATGTACATGTTCAGGGAGAAAAAGGCAGGCAGAAGTGTTTAGAGGAAAAGTGAGATGATTGCATCAGATATTTTGAAATAGTAATTCCTAGCCACAATGAACTGAAGTGCCTAGAAAAAGCCACACTCATGTTAAGCATTCTAGAGTGATTGCTGACTGACTGCAGAGAGCTGGAGTGTTACAGATTGAGAGTAAAAATTATCCTGGGCTATCCCTAATAGGCACTCATTGCTCACCTTTGTGAGTGATATAATTCCCTTATGACTATTAAGGAAATCCTTCAGTGTATACAAACAGATCCCTGGTTCCCACTAACTCAAAGCCAAGAATGTCACTAGGGAGTAAATAAGACTATAACATAGGTTTATCTGCTTTGTTGTACAAAACATTTATGTATTGTTTCTACACTTAAACATGGCATTCAGAGTAATCTAAGTCTGCATTCCTGAGCCAGAGTCACTGAAGAAAACAGAGGCATGTAAGGGCCAGTTTATGTTCAGACTACACGTTTATACAATATGGAGAGCTGGTATGGGCCAAGATGAATAATACTGGACATCTAGGGTCCCGTGAGTCAGTAAAAATGGCAGATACTGGATATCTGGGTAACCAAATTCAACAGTGATGTGCTATATAATTAAAAAGTGACAGAGTACCACTTTCATGAGGGTTTTGTCTCTAGCCTTGACAGCAAAGGCCTTCAGCTTCTCTAGCCAGCCTGTCTGCATGTGTCTGTTTGCCTGTGTGTCTACCTTGGTACATACAGCCTCTATGCCTGTGCCTGCCTGTGTGTGCTGGTTTGCCTGTTGACATCTGCCTGCCTAATGGTCTATATGATAGCCTTTTTCTGGAGTGAGTTAATATGTCTCATCTGCCCATGACTCCTAATAATCTCTTCAACCTCTCAGCCTCCCCTCAACTTTCTTGGCTTTGGAACTTAGTCCCCACAGTCACTCATTGACTCTAAAATAACTTCTTATTCCTCCTGAGCAGAGAGCTACATACATTGTGTTGACTGATTAAAACTGAATGTACCATCAGTCTAGGGTTGAAAAGATTTCAAAGCCATGTCAGGCCAACCCCAGCCTACATTCCTGATAATGAGCTGTATTCTCTCCTCCACTAGACTCCACTTTTGAAGCTGATCCTGGCACTTCCACACCCCAAGGAAAACACTCTTAGTAATGGTATCCTGGTGAGCACCATAGCCAAGCTTTGCAGAGCTGGCCACCACTCACACCATGCTACTTTTCTCCTGATCCATGAAATAAGCTCAGAGCTGCTTGCAGGTGACCTTGCAGAGGTATTTTGTGTTCAGCAATGCTAAACTTTATGCAGTGCGGTGTCTGGCAGTCTTTATGGTACTCATCATTAGAGAGATGCACCTGGGAACTCTTCCATTGTAGCTGTCTGGGTTATTGTTGAATCTGTCTGTCTGTCTGTCTGTCTGTCTGTCTGTCTATCTATCTATCTATCTATCTATCTATCTATCTATCTATCTAATAATCTATCTATGTCAGGTTTGATACAAGCATCTCAATTTTTATTCTTCCTACCTTCATGTTGGAAGCAGTATGTGTCACATGGTACTCAGCATATTGCAGAACGTAGCTTCTCAATAAGAAGTTGCGTTAAGAGCAGCACAGTTTTGAGGCAAGAGTCAGACTTGCTGTGAACACATTAACACAGCTCTGTGGCTGTTTCATGGATCAGAAGCAAGGTCCCATTGTGTGAGCGGTGGGTGTCCAGTGTTGGGAAGTTTGGCTGGGGAGGGGCTAATGTCAGGGATACCACCAGGCTACTGCTTCTAACTGAGAGCTTTTTCCCTCAGATGGAGCATCCTCTCGGTGCAAACATCAGTCTCAAGTGAGGAGCTCAGTGGAAAGGGGCAGCACAGCTCATTCAATGGTCATGGGTGTTGCTCGTCTGCCTTGGCTTCAAGTTTGGCTTCAAACTTAGGAATTTCTTCTCTTTCTCTGTCTGCAAGAAGACAGAAATGTAAGTGTCACATTATGGACATCGAGTGAGCTGATGAGGACCAAATATTTGGGTCAGGATCTGGCTTAAAGACTGTGGAGTTAGAAAGCATGGACCCTGGTACACACTGACTATACTAGTTTTCTATTAAAACAACAAACCACACCACCCACCTTCATCTAAGCCTCTTCTGACCACTAGGC
The DNA here is from genome assembly GCF_943737965.1 of Phodopus roborovskii. Taxonomy (NCBI): domain Eukaryota; kingdom Metazoa; phylum Chordata; class Mammalia; order Rodentia; family Cricetidae; genus Phodopus; species Phodopus roborovskii. The sequence continues at coordinate 74,325 of NW_026125234.1, read as the reverse complement.
TGAAGGTCAAGCTTCCGGAACACCAGCCCTAGGGGACAAATAACACATAGAGTCTAGCTTTCAGATAGCTTCATCTGTAGATAAGAGGTATGTAGCACTTAGAATACAAAGTATAAAGAATACAACATAGAATACCCAGCATAGGGCGTCTGGCATGAAACATCCAGCACAGAGCATCAGATCCTAGTGATTTTTTAGAAGGGGGTTGTCTTTGGCTTCATTCATTCACTAATTTGTTCCTTTTTTTCAACAAGACTGCATTTAGTATAGTAGACATTACGTTCAAAGGAGCCCACATGTTCCCTCCAGATACAGAGGACACAAAATATGCCCGTGTTCATGCCTTTTCACCTTTGTCATGATAATGAGTTAAATTCCATCTCTTAATGTTGAATATGTTTTCGCTTATGAGTGACACCAGGTTGCTTCTTGGGGGCTTGGCATCACGTGGCATCAGTAGCAACAGTATTTCCAGGGTAACCTCATTCATGCCCCACTCCCACTGTTTTTCACAGGTTGTGCGTCAGTAGCTGGGGGCTACCCTACTTGCAACTTCCATCTGGGGTTTCTGATGTGACAATCACAGGTTTTGTTACGAGTAGTTTTCTGCCAGCCTGGGCCCACAGCCGCGCCAGTCCCAAATAACAAATTTAAGTATTTTCACGTGGTTTTATCTTACTGGAGAGAGGGGGCTGGTGTTCTCCTTTCCCTGTTCTACATGTTGAATCTCTTCCCTGCTCTCCCTGAAACCTCCTTATCTCCTAGTCTTGTCTCTTTTACTTTCCTATTGGCCAACGGGGCTTTATTCATTAACCAATAAGAGAAACATATTTACAGAATGACATCTCCCATCGTCTGATGAAATATTTTCTTTAAATCTTGCTAAATGTTAATGGACTAAATATTGTTAACTGTGATTCTTATTTGATAACTGTTTTGTTATATATTTTGCTATGTTAAGGTTAAAACCCTTCTTTTTATTTTAGACAGAAAAGAGGAGATGATGGGAGATGCCATTCTATTTATATATGTTTCTCTTATTGGTTAATGAATAAAGCCCTGTTGGCCAATAGGAAAGCAAGATAGGCAGGACTAGGAGACAAGGAGGATTCTGGGAGATGTAGTAGAGAGAAATCAAATTGTAGGCTGTGAGAGGATTAGAGGTCTGGACTCTCTCTCCGGTAAGACAATGTGGAAATACTTAGATTGATAGAAATGGGTTAATATTTAAGACAGAGCTAGCCAATAAGAAACACTAGTAATAGGCCAACAGCTTTATATTTAATACAGCATCTTTGTGTGTTATTTGGAGCTGGTGTAGCTGTGGGCCCAGGCTGGCAGAAAACTACGGGTTCAGATTTTTCTGTTTTGTAAGTCAATGTGACCATTTGCCTTTGCTTAAATTGTTTATTCAATACAGATTCACAGACACATTATCAGAGAGCTTGGCACAGGTGTTTGAAGAATTGAGAACCAGGCTTGCTTCTGCTACACTGTATATCTTATTATCCGTCCATATTATTGATTTATGAAGATTTGAAGCAGGCTATCCAGGGACTTCTTGTTTGGGTCATACCCATCTCCATGTCACAGTGCAAAGGTTAAACATTGCTGTGGCATTGGTGCAGCCTGAGTTTTTCTGAGTCATCCGGGAATGAACTCTTGATATGGGACTATTACCATAGCCTTGGTAAGCCCAGCAGAGACTCATGAGTCTAGCTCAGGGTGCAAAGCACAGACTTGCCACTCTTTCTCTTCCACCCCCATGTTTCTAGAATAGCTCTAGGGTCCAGGAACCAGCAGAGGGAATGATGAGCAACTACCTACTGGGAAAAAATGATAGGTCCTGTCTATCTAAGCATGCCCAACTATGACCTGTCCCACAGTCATGTCAAGGCGAGGGCACTGTCTTGCCTTTTTCAGGAGCTGTTCATAGGGGTCCTAAAACCCACCAAGAGCCTCAACACAAACATTATAAATGATTTCTTTCTGAGCTTTGGTCTATTGCCAAGTGGAAATCTATGGCCTAAGATATATTTCTGCTAGACAGAGGTAAGGGGCAATCCCTGTTACAGAATGATGGAGGCAGAGGGCTGAGTGGTGTGCTTGCTTCCTGATGACTGGGTTACTTTTCTCTTTGCAACTTTTCCCTGACAAGAAGCAACTGAAGGGAGGAGAGGTTTCTTCAGTCCCCTATGGAGTGACACATGGCTGTGGGAGGTGTAGCAGAGAGAGGCTCAACAGCAGAACCGGAAGCGCAGATGGGACAAGAAGCCAGGTCCAGGCTGTAGACCTCAATACTCATCCTCCAACTATCCATTTCCTCCATCCTCTAAACAGTGCCACCACCTGGGGACAAGTGTGTAAACATGAGGCTGCGGTGTAGCTTAAATTGCAATATAGGCCAAGGGACAGGCAGAGTGGCCAGCAACTTCTAGACAGGAGAGAGGCAGGGTTAGACCAAGCCTCTCGGTTTCTGCAGGAAGCCAGTCCTGCCAACACCTTCATTTTGGTCTTTTGATCTCTAGAAGCATGTGCATAAATTTCTGTGGGCTCTTGGTTATGGCCAACTGATAATCTGGAAACTGATATTCATCAGGCACTCTGTAGATCCACTGGGCTCCATTGTCTCTGGAGGAGGTATGTGGGAGATTTCTCTAGGCAGTGGCCCCTCCTCTACCATATCAGTCTGGTGAGAGTCTGTGGGGGTGTATGGGAACTTGGGCCCACACTCTGAGTTTGTGCTTGTGTCATCTCTATACTGTGTTCTTAAGACCCTGTGATTCCTGGTCTTGGTGTGAGCTACTGTTGAGTTTAACAATAAAGAAACAACCAGAGTAGAACAGTTCTTAGCACTCTCATCATTTGGTGAAAGGAAGGCAGGAAGCAAGAGTCTGTCTCTGTGTAAGCAGCTGATGATTTCCTAAGCAGAACACCTTCTCCCAGCTCCACTCTAGTGACTAACAACCACTGCCACTGCAAAGGCTTCATATTGCCATAATGGAACAGGAAAATACAGCACCCATTTAATCATTCACCATGATGGCTTACGGATGGGCACTACTTTACTTATGGCTTCTATCCAGTCTTTTATGAAAACTTTACACTTGATGACATGGGTCGGAATAGCTGTGGCATGTCCTCCCTATCCCTGACAGGTGAACAGCAGCATGGTGGTGGTCTGGGAGGTCCAGGTGAGGCAGGCTGTTCTCTGGAAATCAGGACAAATGGTTTCCAGGTGACTAGTGCTGGTGTGTTTTGAGTGTAGCTTTCAGCTGCTTGGGGGATGCTTGCAGCATGAGGTTTGGCCAGAAGTGTATAGGGGATCCCCCCCTTCATCTTTGCTGTTGACGAATCCCACCTGTCCCTCTCCATTTAACATTGCTATGGGTGTGTGTGTGTGCCTGTCTGTGCTGGAAGATGGCATGATGGGTGGTTCATAAAGCAGACCACCTGGGCATGTTTTGGTGTGTCCTGGAGAAGTATTTTCTGAGGCCACTGGAGTTCTTACGTCTGAACTAGGAAAGGCAGATATGGTAGCTGAGTCATTGTCTCCCTCATGGATATATGAGAAACTTCTGGAATCTCAGCTTCATCTCAGGTAAATTAGAAGAGGTTAAGGTCACACTTAGGCACTTTAAACAGAAAAACATGCCCTCAATTACTAGCTTCTTTGAGGAAAAGTTACTTCATTTTCTCCATCCCTGCCTTGTTGTTCCTGCCACCTCCTTGCCTGCTGCGTGTCTCACTGCATCTTTATGGCAACTCCATCCACTTATCCACCCTGGAGCTTTCCCTGAAGCAGCCTTGTCTTCTGACTCCTTCTCAGCTCCTCCCATCCTCTGTGGTCTGTTGGCTGCTACTTGCAGACAGGAGTGTTTGCCTTCAGAGGTCATCATCACTCACGTCTGCTGCTGGACCCCTCTGTGTGCTGTTCCATGTACTGGAGCTCCTTGGTGACAAGACCCTGCAAGGGACCCAGGCTGCCCTCCACAGCAGGAGAAAGTGTCTTGTTTTCAAGAAAGGTATAACTGCTTTTTATTTTAAACAAGGACACAGAAACTTCAAAACAGTAGGATCCATTTCTGAGCCATGTGTTGGGCTCTGACTGATTTTCAAGGCCCCACATACTATTGTTATGACTTTGAGTAGATGTGAATTATGAGCAAAGGCTCTTGGGACATAACACTGGAGTTTTAGAAAGTTTGTGTTGTTTTGTGGGAAGTGCTGTAAATGTTTCCCCCGAGGTTTAGGTTGCCATCCAGGTAAGCTGCTCTGGGCCTTAGCAGGTGACCTGGTGGGTGTGTGATCACAGGTCTGAAGGGTACTAATTGTTAGTTTGTATCTAACTTTTTAAGACTTAAAGAGTTTGCAAGCTTTTCTGTTTTATTGTTTTTTTATGCCCTCTGATAATGTTGTCCTTTAAATCAGGACTCACTTCAAGCAAATGAAAGCAAGGATGAACTAACTATAGGTCTCCTTATAGCCCTAAAATGAGAATGAATTTGTTGCTAAGAAACAAGAACATCTAGCCATGTTTTCTAAATGGAATTCTTTGGAGATACAAAAGAGACCACTTCAGCCCATAGAGACATGAGCACAGTTTTGAGTGACTTCTGAACAATTACCCTACTAACCAAACAACCAACCAATGAGTCAACCAACCAACCAACCAACTAACCAACCAACCAACCATGCTACCAACTTACAAATTTACCAAGAATTACATCAATCCTCAGACCTACTAAGCACAATGAACTACTTACCAAACAACCAGCTGATGTACCAATGAACCAATTAAATGAGAAGATCACTAATCAATTAGCCAATCCGCCAACCAACCAAATCACCAGCCAAGTACCCTATCAACAAGGCAACCAAAAACCAGTTCTATTAAGTTATGCATCTATGAAGCAATCCAGAGTTCATCACCCTATCAAATAAATGGTCAACTAAGGTACCAAGCCACCAATCGATTTGTTAATTAACTAATCAACCTTGTCAACCAACTAGCCTACCAACACCTCTGCCAATATAGCAACCATCCTACCCACCAACCTATATACCAAATAACCAATCTGCCAATAAACAAAAAACTTACCAACTACTCTACCAATCAACTAAACAGTCTACGAACTGACCAAATAATCAACCAACTAATTAATCAACCATCCTACCAACCAAATGGAGTCCAGCATTTTTGGGGTTTCTTGACTTCTATTGTTTATTATTATTATTCTTTCTTATTTTACATATCGATCCCAGTTCCCCCTCCCTCCCATCCTCCCATTCCCCCATCCCCCATCCTATTCCCCACTTGCAGACAGGGAGAAGTATGAGCAAAGGGGTCAAGACCAGGCTACAGAAACCCACAGACACAGCTGACCTGAACAAGGAGGAGCTCATGGACCTCAGACTGATAGCTGGGAACCCAGCATAGGACTGAACCAGACCCCCTGAATGCAGATCTCAGTTAGAAGGCCAGTACAGTCTACAGGACCTCTGACAGTGGAACCAGAATGTATCCCTGGTGCACGAAAGGACTTTGGGATCACATTCCCAATGGATGGATACTCAGTTAACCTAGAGACAGGAAGAAGGGCCTAGGCCCTGCTCAAAATGACTTCTATTAATTTTATAAGAAGTTTGGGATACAGTTTCTCTTGTTTTCATGGTTTCAGTTTACCAGACACAATTTAAGAGCAAATTCCTTGAGTGTCCTGTGCTCCTAAGGACAACTCTGTGAATCCTGATGGAAGTTGTGGTTTCCTGGCATCTGGATTTGATTGAGGCTCCACCTTGGTGTTTGGTGGGACTTCTCTCCTGACATCCTTGATGAAAATCTTAAGAGACATGTTGGGTGCAAATCCACATCTATTCTCCAATCTCCTGGCAAATAGAGCCTTTCTCAGATACTGTCTGCTGTCCCTTCTTTCAGCAGTGGTACACTGGCCTTAGCAATGAAGTGTTAACAAATGCCATGTTACCCTGTTTCCTCTTTATTCAGTGTCCTTTAATTTGAAAAGTTTCTGCCCCCCTGTCTGAACAATTTGGATAAATATCTCATTCTGATTTCTCCTGGGGCTGAGTGTGTGGATGGCTTGTGTCTCCCATTGGTCTCTGTTGTATATGGTTCCCCCGTCACATTTTAACCAACTCCCTCCCCACCCCCAGAATCTCATAATTCACCGAAACTCAAAATTTGTTTCCTTCTCTCTCACTATAACTTCTGTAAAGATCTCAGTAGAAATTGAAAATGGGCAGACAAGTTGTTCTAGGGATGTGTTAAGCTTCTTCTGTCTAATGAAATGTATTTCTTTTGTGACAATTTCTGTTTCATAGCATTCAATTTCTTGTCAAATGTGATAAACAACGGAATGAATGGGTTTTATATTAGCCTTTCATCACTCCGTGGACTATTTACTCTCACATAGCCTCTCTTACTGTCTCCTGATGCTTCATTTAGCTGAAATGGGACAACAGGAGAGTCTGTCTGTGACTGATCTATGCAATATAGAGCCAGTGCGCAGCCGCTCTGGCTTCTTAAGTGCTAGTTAGACTTGGTCAGGTACAGTTTCCTTGTGTGCTGTGTGATTTAGGTAAGTGCTATCTTAACTTTTTTTTGTCTGGTTTCCAAGTTCATCCCAAGCTGAGCATCACTTCTCTGAACCTTGTGTTTTTTAAACTTCTTGTTCTTTTCTCACATACCATCTCTATTCTTTTCTCTGAACTGCCATCTTGGTCTGATTCTGTCCTTACTTCCTGTTTATTTGGTGTCTCTCTACCTTACTTTGTTTTAGTTGTACTCTACAACTGAATTATTTGACTTAAATATGATATTTACCTGTTGAATTGTTCATATCAACTTGAAAATATCTGTGAATTTCAAAGGTAATCTTAGCAAGGTTCTTCAGGCTTTTGTTTAAGTTGGAGTCTATCAATAAAATGTCTATAATTGGTCTTTGACAGTTGGAGGAACACTTAGAACCAGGGAAGAGTTCTGGTAAGAGTATGTTGATCCATTTTGATTTAATTGCTGAAACTATTTAGCAAAGACAATTAAAAAATAGCACCTTAATCAATTTTGTCTTCTCTGCACCATGTCTTTTTTTATTGGGGACTTACAGATGTAATTTTTCTGATATATTGATATCTCCTTCCTTTCTTGGAAACTGGCATTTTTTTATCTAGATACTGGACTTTAATGCTCTTGATATAAAGCCCAATTGAACTCTTTAGAGAACTCATTCACTTGTTTTTTGGTTTATAGTATGGAAGGTAGAGGTGAACGTATCAATTTCTCTATTAGACATTCCAGGAAAGCCAGGATTGGATGGTCTGCTGGACTTCAGTATAAGAGTATCTTGTCTTGTCATTTCCTGGTGTTTTGTATTTACAGTGGCCTTGTAAGGACAGTAACCTCATTCCTTGTAAGGACTGATGTGAGCACAGGTGTGTGTGTGTGTGTGTGTGTGTGTGTGTGTGTGTGTATTTAGATGGAGCAATGATGCCTTAAAAAAGGGTTATTTCTATGGGGCAATAAAAAGGAATCCACATTAATGTAGAAGCTATTTTGAAATGCATATGTCTAGCCATGTGAGAATAGTAAAAGGTTTTGTTCTTCAACTTCAGTAGCAGTTCCTGGAGCTCCTGAGAAAGGTTTTTTTGTTGTTTGTTTTTTTTTTGTTGTTGTTTGTTTTGTTGTTGTTGGATTCTATGTCTTACTAACAAATATTTTGGAAGAAATACTCTTCTAAACCTTCTGTTTCAGAATGAGAATTTACCTGGCTCCCCAGACTTTCTCCAGGGCTACAAGGAGAGGCTACTTACAGGGACTGGGCCAGACAGAGGAGTGTCCTGACATTTGCCAGCACTGATATCACAGTCTTTGCACTCTTTATGGAGGCATTGCCTGTCACTCTGCAGCCCTCCCCTATAGGTTAGGTTGTGTCCCTCTCCACAACCAATATGTTGACATTTTAGTTTTTGACATTCATGAATGTGACTTTATTTAGAAATAGGCTCTTTGCAGATTTTCTGTCATATATCTACATTTAAGATGGAGCAATTGGAGCAGGTGTGCTCTTAACAGAACACAGCTGCTGCTCTTATATGCTGAAACCCACATGGATGGGGGATGTTATATAGAGAGATACTCATAGAAGATGTTGGAGTGATGCTATCTCAAGCCAATGAATGTTGACAGTGGCCAAGAGGTAAGAGGCAATAAGGGGCTGTGACTCTGCAGAAACCCTAATGTCAGTTTCCAGTTCTGTGGGATTGTGAGAGGCTGAGGTCTTTTGTGCAAACCATACAGTTGTTATTTGTCATCCAAGAAGCTACACGAGCTCAGATACACTTCTTTGTTCTCTTTAAAGCTAGTGGGAGTTGGAACTGGATGCCCATGTAAGTAACAGGATTGGGTCTGGTTAATTCTACTGAACTCAGAATGCAGGACACCACTATTGTCCTGGCCCAACACAGCATGCTATGTGCATAAATGAGAGGAATCTCTTCACAGGTGACACATGTGGAAAACAGAGCCTGATGAAGCATGGATCTGAGTGTGATGTGAAACTCAAACCCCATGTTATGCACATGGATAAACAACCCTGATAGTATCAGCTATCCATTCCCTGGAGGGAGTGTCTGAATAGCATGGCCTGGTAGTCTGGCAGATAAACCCTGTACCAAAACTGGTCATTGTCTGAAACTAAAGCCAGAGGACAGACTCTGTCTTGGCCCACATTTAGGAGTTGAGGATTCCAGGCTGCAGGTAGCTGATGGACTATTAGCTCTTCTCTCCAGGAAATGGGAGCCTCCTGGCAGCCCCCACATCCCCAGAGGCCCCAGGTGAAGTGCTTACAGGCAAGTGCACAGTATCGATCCCTTGTCATCATCAGCACCAGGACATTCATCCACACACTTTAAACCCAAGGAAATTTTACTAAATCAACAATTTTCAGTTTTAATTGTGAACACCACTCAGTATGCCAGAGGGAAAGAGTTGGTGCGCATGATGTGGACTGTTGCTTTAGAAAATGGAATTATGCTGAATCTGGAAGTTGATAGTCCATCCATCATAGTGCAACACAGCCTGCTGTCTCCATGGAACCCACAGGAACAACAGGGGGTATGAAGAGAGGTGGAGTAAAAGAGATGGCAGGGATGTTGGTGGCTGGACCACAGGAGGGTTGGAGCTCCCACAAGAACATGTAGGGGAAGCTGACTGGATAAGCATGAGAGCAGAGCTCAGAGTGTGTCGATGCACTCCAGAGGCTTTGGCAACAATAGTGCTTTTCTCAGATCTGTGCACAGAGGTGGAGTAAACTCTGTAGCCCAGGGTATGGCTGGCCTTGTGTCATATGTGTGCTATGCCATAAGGTGCTGTGATTTCATTCAGTAATTTAACAGACAATTTGCTTACCTTGGAAGCTGGGCTGAGGTGAATGCAGGTTTTTAAATTCTAATTGTAATTCTCATATCACAAATAACACTGTACCTGCTAAGTATATCTCTGTCTGTCTATTGTCTATCATATCTATCTATCTATCTATCTATCTATCTATCTATCTATCTATCTATGTATCTGTCATCTCCTATTGTCTTGTTTGCATAGTTGTGAGCTACAGAACAAATGAAACATAAAGAGACTATAGCAGTGTTCAACAGAAGTGGTTTGATCAAAACACATATAGAGTCTGAATTGATAAGGAACTTAAACCAGTGAAGAAGCTGCTGCTATAGATATCAGGCCACAGGATAGGGGGAACAAAGAGATAGCCAGTGGCAGAGATGAAATGGCAGGACCAGGTCCAGATGTTCAAGCAGCGGGATGGTCAGACAGTAGTTGAGAAAGCACATCAAGAGCAGTCAGTTGAGCTGGGTTGCAACCCCGGGATCTCTGCCTGTTGATACTTGATGAGCATACCAGGAATGTAGTGGTCCTCCATCCTCAAAATGGAGTCAAAAGATACTTGTAAATTGGAGTCTTTCAGGCCAAGGTCTAGCCAGAAAAATCACTGTTCAGACATCATAAAGTAACTTAAAGCAGAGCACAATCTGTCATTGATACCATGTGATTCACTTTCACCCTTAAAATACAAAAGAGACTATGTGACATTGAGGAAACCATGTGGGACTGGATTCAGGTGTTCAGCCTATACACAGCCTAGATGACACTGATGGGGGATGTTCATCTATATATGTTTCTCTTATTGATTGATGAATAAAACACTGCTTGGCCAGGCAGAAAGATAGGCTGGGCTTGGAGACAAGGAGAATACTGGGAGAGAGGAGAGAGAGGCCCTGAGGAGACATCATGTAGCCATCAAAGGAGTAACAGGTCTGGGCATTTTCTGGTAAGCCAAGACCATGTGGAAATACACAGATTAATAGTATGGGTTAATAATTAAGACAGAGCTAGCCAATAAGAAGCCATATCATTGGCCAACAGTTTAATAATTAATATAGCAACTGCGTGTATATTTGGGGCAAAGTAGTTGTGGGACCTGGTGGGAAAGACACTGCAGCAACATGAATCCATTTGAGAATGCAACAATTTTGACCAGATTTTCTGTGTTCTGAGTATGAATGCCAAGAAAGAATGAGTCTATGTCTTATTTATATGAGTAGTCAGCCACCATCTGCTATTACAGCAGGTGGTACAAACATATAACATTTGCTAATACACAATAACACCCAAAAAGATACCAAATCACATAAAACCACTAGTCATATAAATTTATTAACCATGCCAAATGTAACCCCCTCACCTGAACTATAGAGAAGGAGCACCTCAAGGCTCACATTTGCAGGCATTTTGACTAGTTTCCTGGTCAGGTACCACCAGACTTTTCCCAGAAAACTGCCACATAAATGCCCCTGAGCCATTTCTCCTGTCCATCTTTCAGCCCATTTCAGATTTGTAGCCACACCTGACACTTCTGTATGAGAACAGGCTAGCACCATGGTTCTAAGATTCCTGTGTGGTCCTTTCTAGTCCTTGACTTGAAACAAAAGTCTTTGAACACTACAGCCTTTTAAACCCTTAATCGTCTTGTAACTTGAATATTTATACATTATGGTAAAGTGTTAATGTGACCTGAGAGAATAAGTAATTAAGTTTGGAATAAGGGAAGCTGAGTCCACCAATGGCCAGCTGTCATTAGAACCTGGAACTACTTGGAAAACTGCAGACAATGAAACTGATATAGCCTGTGAGTTTATTGGTCATTCCTGGGAAGCCGCAAATGTGTCTGTCTTTCTCATGTAACACACTCATGGAAGATATCAGTCTCAGAGGCTTTGTATTCTCTGATCTTCCCGTCTTAGAAAAAGAAGCCCAGGCTAACCCATGAGGATCAGAGCCCTGTGTAGTAGAGACACTGTCCAACCAGGTCCTCCAGATGCATCAACCCACATATATTGACACATAGCTCCATCACGTAAGAGTTGGCAACTTAACCAATGGTGGTGTTGACCTGATGTCTAGTGCAGGCTGATTTACAATATAAGTTTTATTACTACCCGTGGTGTGAAGAAGTCAAGAGATCATGAGGCAGTGGGCACTGAAAAGATGATTTGTCCTCAACAGTTACCCTGAGGAGGTGTATGTCACACTGAGGAGGCCTCATAGGGGAACTCCAGGATTGGTTCAGAGGCAGAGGAAGTAGTCTCTGTGGGGATGGATTGGTGAGACTTGCAATTGAGGGTCTTGGTTATTTTAGTGGCCTCTGGGGCACAGAAGTTCCCTCGCTTGAGTAGGGCAAGGGGAAAGTGGCACTGAATGAGAGTGACTCACTGAGGAGGTGGCTGTGGCTGTGGACCAGGGATTGGCTGGTTTACACATGACAGGGGTACTCTAGTGGCCATTGACTGTAGGAATTAGCCAGTCCTGGGAAGGGCCTCCATCTCTGGGAAGGCTTTATCAGAATAAGAACTCAGCTTAATCTATGGATGTTCCTGCATCTGCTGGCTCTGGGAGTTTGGCAAGCACTGTAAGAGGATGGGGGCCTAGATGAGATCACAAAGGAAGCAAAGAAGTGTCTGAAGTGGAGTACTGAGGATACACCGTGTACAGGGATCATGCACGGCAGAAACCGTGAACCAGGGATTTCAAGTGGGCATCCAGAGTATAGGGAGGAAATGAGCTGGAGGAGAGAAGAAATGCCCTGGAGCTAGACGAGGAGCTTCAAGAGTGGCTGAACAAGGACCCAGAGTTTTATATGGGCTAGGGAGGAGGGGGAAATAGCCAGTGGACACAGCTCCAGGAAGATGAGTGGACCTATCCTCAGGGAGTGTGCAAGACAGAACTGCACCATCTGTCCACAGACCAGTGCCCCTCCCTCCCACCTTTCTTGCTTCCCTTCTTGCTTGATATTCTCTCATCATACTCCTTCTGCGGCTCACTTCTCTGTTGTTGTCCATTCCCCGAGTACACGCGCCTCTTCAAGGTTGAGGACTCTGTCTCTTATATCACAGGATGTCCTGGGAGTCAGGGCTCCAAACACTGCAGGTCAATGAAGTACTCAAGGATTCTCATCTGAGGGGGATACTGGAGGCAGAGGCCCATGGCTCCACAGCAGAGTGACCAGGACTCCTGCCTCCTGGAGTAGACAAGACCCAACTATAAGAGGGTACTTTTGTATTGTCTTGCTTGTACCTAGTCTCGAATTAATATCAGGTTTTCTGTATATCTGACATGCAATAAGCACTTAATAGTCACTGAAGGACTAGTGTGTTAGTCATTTTCATGTCATGGTGACAAGACACTAGAGAGGAATGAGTTAAATAAAGACTTACAGCCTCAGAGTTTCAGTGCATGTTAGCTCCATTGTTTAAGTCTATGGCAGTTAGAAATAGCATGGCACCCAGGAAGAGGGGAAAAGACAGAGAGACATAGATAAAGGTATGTAGAGGAAGGAGAGAGAGGAGAAGGAAGAGAGGGAAGAAAGGAGGCATAGAGACACACAGAATGGGGTATGCTATGAAGGCAAGATACATATTTCAAAAGCATAACCTAATGACCTACCTCTTCCAATTAGTTCCAATTCCTAATTCCCACATCTAATAATGCCATCAAACAGTGACCACCAATTGTGGAATCTCATTGTCTAAGACAAAATCCTTATGATCTGATAACTGCTTTAAAATATTTATATTTTTAAAATTGTGTGTGCACATGTGTGTATGTGCACTTGAGTACTGGTGCCTAGTACCTCCAATAACTTCTTAGTAACAACATCAGCTGTGGCACAACATAAGACTTGAGAGTCATTTCATATTTAAACCATAACAACTAGGTAAATAAAAGATATATTTTGTATTAGCTGGTGATCTAAGACTGGAATACATCACATCTGCTTCATGAAAGGAAGCAAACTTCAAATTTCCAAAATTTGAAAGCATTTAGTAGTTTACCCTGTAGGATAGTGAGATAGTTAAGGGAGAGTTTTAACAATACCAGCACAAATTTTCTGGGTGTGGTGGTACATATGTTTAATCCCAGCACATAGAAGGCAGAGGCAGGAGGATCTCTGTGACTTCAAGGCCAAACTGATCTGCACAGAGAGTTCCAGGATATCCACAGATACATAGTGAAACTGTCTCAAAAATTCTGTAAAAACATTTTGCTATTGTTTGTGGCAATAAGTACACTGCATGCCTGTGGCAAGCAAAGCTTAGTGTGGGTAACTGAACAAATGTGCTGTGTTGACTTTGCAACAGCATCATCAGGCCCACAGCTTGGTTCTGTCCTCAGCACACAGGGATCCAGGCACTCATCACATAGTAGAAATTCACACCCAGAGGCATGATGGGATCCTGGAGAGAACAGGAAGCCACCAGTGTCTGGGCATCTAAGAGAACTTGTCCTTGGCCAGAGGTTGACATACTTAAAGTCAGAGACAATTTGTGATCCTTGGCAGGCCTCTTCCTATTAAGTGACTTGCCATTCAGTGGGACAACTACTTTTAAGCACACTCATGTAACCCCATGTGGTGGTCTGAATGAGAATGCCCCCATAGGCTCATGTTTGAATACTTGGTTCCCAGTTGGTAGAACTGTTTGAGAAGGATTAGGAAGCATAGTTTTGTTGTCACCAGGATGGGCGTTGAGTCTTTAAAAACTCCTGCCATTTCCAGGGTGTTCTCTCCCTCATGTTTGGGCACCAAGATGTGGGCTCTCAGCTCTTCCCACCACCATTCCTTCTCTCAGCCGTCAAGGACTCTAATCCTTTGATACTATAAGCTCAATTAAATACTTTCTTTTATACCGTGGTCATGGTATTTTGTGACAGAGGTAGAAAAGACACCCTGGAAGCTGGCAGCTGTCTAACATTTGGTCAGGGGGGTAAGTGTGAGCACAGGAGGACACACCAAGGACACAGCAGCCTCTGGTTCTCAGCTGGTGGAGATCAGTGATGTATCTGTAATATGTTCACACGCCAAGACTGACACCAGCCAGGGGGGCTAATACTTCTCATTGGGGACCCTGGCATGTAGTTCCGTTGTCCCTTGGACCTTGAAATCCTTGGTCAATAGTCAACATGGGACCTGGAGGAGAACATGGGGATCCCAAAATGATGTTGACATTCTCTGTCCAGAGTTGGTTCATATCATTGTCCTAGTCAGAGCCAGTCACACAGTGTAATCTGCAGGCAGGTATGAAGAAACTATAGGCCTGTCTTTCTTCACTACTGCTGTGGTCCTGGTTCTTGGGGTTGGTATGGGGTCATTTATTGCCTTTGTAGCCCTGAATAGTAGGGTTTTTGTAGCATGACTAAGGACTGGCTTTCCCAGGTGTGGGACAGAAACACGTGGAGGATTTCTTGAGCAGACATCTTGCCTTTCATGCTAGGTGAGGCACAGTTGGTTTTGCCTTGAGAACTTTTCAGCAGGGCCTAGTGTGGAGCTTGCCAGGAGAAACACACATATTTCTCATATCTTGCCCTCTGGAATCTCTGGTGAAGAGACTCTACATCTAGAGTGTGAATAGTTCCCAGGCGAATAGTTCCCTGCCATCAGGTGGAGAGCCACTAGGCTGGTTAAAGGTGGAATGCTATATCTCTTTCATGCCATACTCAATGAGGAGTTTAGGGCATTCTGATACTGGATTCAGTTCTGAATGCTGATACAAATGATGACAAAATTGCTTATGTAAGACTCTGATGGTGATGCTGATACCAAGTGTTGAGGCTGGATACTGATGTGGTTATGCTGCTGCTGCTAGTGTTGGATGCTGTGGCTGATACATAGTCATTCTAACACTCTCATGTCTCCAAGGACACTATCTCTCCCTTGTCCCAGGGGGAAGGAACAGTACTTCATTCAGGAGAACCCAGGGATACCACTATGTTGATCTGGACTGGCCCAGACTCCTTGCATAGGATTTTCCAGAGATGTGACATGGGACCTACTCTGGCATCAGTGGTATAGAGCCTTGATCCCTCCTGAGAGCAGTAGTTTACACACCCTCTTTAACTCCTAAAAATCTTGGTCTCCAAACACAGTCAGCTATAGGCTTCCATCAGGGAAGTGCTAAGTCCACAGAGTGCTTCATAGGCAATGACCCAGTGGGGAGGCAAGCTACTCAGATTTTGATGATGCCAAAGGAGAACATGGATGCGCTATAGCTTTACCAGGATGTATTGTATGAGAGGCTCGAATGTCCTGGAGAGGAGAGCCAGGCTGAGGTCTGGCTTATTTTCCTTTTCCCCCTCCCTTCTCTTCCACTTAATCTCCCCTTCTCCCTCTTTTCCTCACCTTTATTGCCCCCCTTCCTCATCTCTCTCCTCTGATAAACATAGAGAAGTCAAAAGTGTATGCTTGCCTTTTTGGGGTGGGGGTTGAGGTGCTGTTTGGAAGATTGCTCTAAATGGAGGATATTGAAGTGGCAGATATTTTAAGACTTGTGTTCAAATGGCCCATGGAATCCCAGGTAGGAACACATAGTAGTGAAGGCCCAGGTGAAACCAGGCCCACCTTTGACAGCTTGAGGGTTCCTGGGATCTGGGACATGCTTTTTGAGTTGTGTTTTGAAGAACTGTTGATCTAAACAAAAGCAGAATCAACTCTCCTAGGTAAGCAATGGAGAGAGGCCATAGGGGTTCCCCATGAAAAGCAAGCAGCAGGTGAGATTCCCCTGGGAACTAATTAAGGCTTCCTGCTGAAGTGCAAGTCATGGCTTTGGAAGGTCTTCCCTGCACTTGGCCTAGGGCCTACTGACCCCCTCCCCTTCAAAGTGTCTTTGTCTTTTCCTCTTGACTAATTGCTATTTAAGCTAAATGTCAGATAAATGGTTTCTGATTCAAATAACCAAGTACCTCCCAGGTACCTCCAGAGGCCTGTTCACCTTGGGCTGGGAGCAGGCTTCAGTTCAATTTTCCCTGTCTCTGCATAGGCAATTTAGCAAACTGCTGGTGGAGAGATGCTAAATTAATTAAAGAGGGGATGGTAAATGCAGAACAGGCTTGAACACTGGAAATCAGCTTATAATTGGAGAATGAAATGGCCTCTTCCTCACTTCAGTGGTTAGACTCAGAATGCTGGTATTTCATTAGCACAGTGCTGGCTGTTTAATGGAGCAGTGGGCTGGGTGGTCTCTGAGACCCAGGGAAGTGTCTAGCAGTGAGTGAGGGTAGTAGACAGTCCATTCCTCCTTCCCAAGACTGTGCTGTGATTACTCTGGGCTCTAACTTCTTCCAGGGATAGACGAGGGTGCAGACAGGATGGTGCAGTCTACAAGGAAGGCAGAAAACACACCCCAGTTTGGACCATATCCTAATTTTATTTCTATAACTATGATGAAATCCCCCAACCAAAAGCAACTCAGATAAGAAAGGGTTTATTGTAACTCACTATTCCCATTTATAGTCCATTGTAGTGGGGGAAGTCAACCAGTAACTTGAAATAGTTAGTCATAACACACCCATAGTCAGGAGCAAAGGAAAATTAACTGATGGGAGATGTCATTTTGTAAATATGTTCCTCATACTGGTTAATGAATAAAACACTGTTGGCCAATAGGAAAGCAAGATAGGCAGGACTAGGAGACAAGGAGGAGAGAGGAAGTAGTAAGGAGGGGTCAGCATGTAGAGACTGGGGAGAGCAGACTCCAGCCCCACTCTCTGGTAAGATGAGACCATGTGGAAATACTTAGATTAATAGAAATGGGTTAATAATTAAATAGTAACTGGCCAACAGCATTGTATCAAATACAGAACCTCGGTGTGTTATTTGGGGCTGATGCCATGGTGGGTCCAGGCCGGCAGGAAAAATCTTACTTCTTACAATGAACACACACATGCTCAGTGTTGAGCCTGCTTTCTCTACTTTTCTACTGTTCAGGCCCCAAACTGGGGAATGGTGTCACCCATCTCAGGCAGGGTCTTCCCATATCATGTAACAACTAATCAATCCCACAGGCTAAATTGATCTAGACAATCTCTTATTGAATTTCTCCCCTAGATGATTTTAGTTTGCATGAAGTTGACAATTAGAACTACCATCACAAGCCAGTGAAGGCATACTTAATCATAGCTGGCAAGACTTCAGAATAGGAGGGTGTCTTAGGGTTTCTATTGCTATGAGGAGACACAATAGCCATGACAACTCATAAAGAAAACATTTAATTGGGACGGAATTGCTTTCAGAGGTTCAGTCCATTATCATTATGAAAGGGTGGGGACATGGCAGAGTGTAGGCAGAGGTGGTGCTGGAGTAGTAGCTGAGAGTTCTACATCTTATATGCAGCAGGAAGCCAGCTGAGACACTGGGCAGTATCTTGTTCTTAGGGAACCTCAAGGCCTGTCCTCACAGTGGGAAGCCTCCTCCAACACAGCCATACCCACTCCAACCTCTTAGTAGTGCCACTGCCTATTAGATTATGGGGCACAATTATACTCAAAGGCCTACCACAGAGGCCTAACTTCACCTGGTGCAGGTGGCTCTGGCTGGGCAAAAAAAAAAAAAAAAAAAAAAAAAAAGCATAGGTAAACTGACTGCTGAGCTGGTAACTAGACTTTCCAGACCTTTTGTTCTACCCTCCCCATTTCAGACAAGAAAACTGAGGCTTAGAAAGGAAACCCAACTGTGTGGCTTCTGTAGCCAGCTGCAAGTTCTGCAGTCTTAGTCACTGTTTTATTGCTGTGGAGAGACACCATGACTATGACAACTCTTATAAAGGAAAGCATTTCACTGAGGCTTGTTTACAGTTTCAGAGGTCTAGTCCCATCTCATCATGGTGGGAAGCATGGCAGTGTGCAGTCAGAAATGATGCTGGAGAAATGACAAGAGTTCTCTACTCAGCCCAGGAAGCAGCAGGAAGAGCCAAAGCCCCTGGACCTACCTGGCTTGGGTTTCTGAAACCATAATGCCAGTGACATATTTTCTCTAACAAGGCCATACCGCCTAATCATTTCAAATAGTGCCATCCCTATGAGCCTATGGGCACCATTTTTCTTCAAACTGCCACACTGGCCTTACCCAACACAGCCTTCTTGAACTCTTCTGGGCTCTCCATCTTTGCATTCTCTGTGTAAGTGGACTTAAAAGCTGCTTAACTAAAAGTGCAGACTCTTCCTTCGGGGCTGCAAGGTAACTAGAAGCAGATAAAAGACTGGCAGCTCTGCTTTCATTCTGTACTTGTCTCCTTTACTTTGGGTTAGATCCCTAGTCTGCTTTGTACACTGGTATGTTAATCATTTAAGGAAGATCTGTCAAGATCTTCAGGGCCATTGAAAGTTGGCTTTTTATAAGCTTCTGATCCATCTGAGTGGCACCTACAAGTTTTCAGTCATTGCCTTAAACCTGAAATCACCTTGGATTCCAGGAACAATGGATCTCACAAAACATATCTCCATATGATGAGCTCACCACCTAAACAGTACCAATTGTCCTGTGATGGAATCTGCCCTCCCCTCTCCAAAGGAGAAGCAGTCATTCCTTGGGAACCAGCCTTTCTCCTCAGGCA
The DNA here is from genome assembly GCF_943737965.1 of Phodopus roborovskii. Lineage (NCBI taxonomy): Eukaryota > Metazoa > Chordata > Mammalia > Rodentia > Cricetidae > Phodopus > Phodopus roborovskii. Next base: position 55,353 of record NW_026125234.1, on the reverse strand, counting down.
ATACAGATAAGGACAAAATCATCATACAAAAATCCATCTTAATCCAAAATATCTTGGAGACCTGCTGTTGCCTTCATAATGTAAGGAAAATAAAACAATCTATCTTGGAGGCATGGTGTTACCTCCATGGTCTAATAAAAGGGAGATACAATGATAAGCAGATGTCTCTGTGGCTCTAGTTGTTTTATGGGTACTGTCTCAGTTGATTTATTTTATCATCTTAACCATGGTGGAGATAAAGTCACACACCATGCTTCTATCCTGATGAGTTACTAGTCAAGATGGTGGCAAGCCACATAGTTGTTATTTACTCCACAGTGAGCCTAGGTCCTCAGCCAAGATGGCAGTCGGTCACTTGATCCAAGGTGAGCCCAACGGGCACAAGTCTTTTTCCTAAACATGAGTTGAGTCCAAGTTACATGTATGGTATGCTATAGCAAATTAATATGATCTATACTTCCTCTTCAAATCACACTCAGTCAACTTATAAATACTAATATACAAACAATTAAAGTTTCAGCAAAAGCCTTAAAGATAGTAAACAAAACCAAGGTAAAGGAGGTAGAATTCAGAGTTAAACCTCTTACTGCTTATAACCTCTGGGGGAAGAAATATTTGCTTCCCAGCTGTTCTTAAGAGCAAAGTGTCTTCTCTTGTACTGTTCTCTGTTCTGCTTCTCCCGTCACAGAACCGTGTGGCCATGATGCTTGTGCATGTTTTCTGAAAAATCCCCAAAGCCAGTATTTGTTAAGACTCATTTAATTTGCTCATCTTGGTTTACAAATTATGCCTCTAAACAACTGGTCTATTTTTAAATAGAATGGCGTTAAGAAACATGCTTACTGCTGTCAGTATATAATGACCTAGAGCTTTGTCTATCAGCTGGAGGAGTCGAGAGTTGGCTTTAGCCTTTTTTGCCAATTCTGTCTATGTTGTAAATTATTTATTACAGATTTGAGATCACTGCTTTCACCTTTTATCTGTTGGTTGAGTGTATGGAGTGAAAATGTCATAGACAATTTTTAAAAGGCCATTATGCTAATGGGGTTAATTGTAGAGAACTTTATAAAATGGATCATTTACTCTTGACATGGCAGTCACTCTGGCAGTAACTTAGGGTGTTCTAGAGTGTTCTAGAGAGGTGCCTGTTGAGGAGAAAGCAAGGCAGTTACTATCTTGGAGTATTTTTAAATTGGAAATTAAAAATTATTTCTTTTTAGGAAACACAACTTAGACCTAAAATGTCTTTTGGAATATAGGCATAGCAATTTGATGTTAACAAAAATATATATTGTCATGTTATGGCCATTTAAGTTAATAGTTCAAACTTTTAAAATTTTACCTTATCAGTTTTTTTTAACCAACAATGGTATTTTACTTGAGAAACTCTGGTTTTTGTTCATTAAATAATAGCTGGCATTGTTAGCATTTAAAACAAATATCAAAGTTCATCATATATGAAAACAAGAAATATCTCTTGGACATTTTCTGTTCCTATTTATTACTTATCTACTGACTTTAATTGACTTCTTTTACAAAGCTTCCAGGTGCTTGTTCTTCATACAGGAGTCTGATGCAAACACATTGTTAATTGCAGTCACCTCATCCTGCTACAGGGCTCTGATCCATGGTCCAGCCAGTTGTACAATTTCTTTAACCTTACATTAACTTTATATTTAACCTTATGCTATAGTGATTTCCTTGTGTAACTTTGTCACTTAATGTTCCCCACAAAGGTGTACAGTTATTACCTCCTGACTGATGTTCTGGATCTGTGCCAGCTGTTGAGTCTATATCATGACTCCTTGGGTGGATTCTCTTTTGAGGTATTCTAACTGTTGTCCCTCTCATCAACCATATGTCAGATTGAAGCAGACATGGAAACTGCTGAAAGGTGAACTAATGGGCCATCAGACCCAGCCCTCTTTTTGCCACTCTGGACATTGTTTATTGCCTCAGAACTGGAACAGCTGGACCGAAGCCTCCTTTGCATCAATTAACCTGTCTCTCACCAGCTCAGATCAGCTTAACATCCTTCAGGACCAGCTCTACTCCTTGACCACTGTAGTACTTCACCATTAAGAAGGACCAGATCTGTCTGAGTACTGCCAAGGATGGGATCCAGTGCTGCTTCCAGTCCAACAAGTCATAACTGGTTCAGAATGGGACCAGACAAAATTCCTTCTGGTTCCCCCTCACCCTGGCTCCTCCCAAAGATCAGTCGAGTCCTCCTTATTATTTTCATACTTACGTTTTCATCCCCTTTTTCCTTTCTTTCTTTCTTCCTTTCTTTCTTCCTTCCTTCCTTCCTTCCTTCCTTCCTTCCTTTCTTTCTTTCTTTCTTTCTTTCTTTCTTTCTTTCTTTCTTTCTTTCTTTCTTTTACATGCTTTATTTGCTGAATGTCCTCCTATACCCAAACAAAATGTTCTGTAAGCTCCCCCAACGGCTCTCATCCTACAACAGATCTCAAAAGACCTTTTAGATGCTATGGAGAAACTGGCTAAAAAGGACCTGCATTCCTTTTGCCCCAGGCAGATCTAACCCTTTACATTAGTCCTCTATTTTCCCCTCCTTTGATGCTGTGTACATCCCTGATACTTCTGTTGGCTCATTTTTGTGCAACAGTCCTTGCAAAGGGACCAGTCACTGTCACCCTGAATCACCTCTATGCCTACTTCCTTTCACTGGCTTACTCCATCTCTCCCACCTCTGTTCCTGCCCCTCCATGAACATTTCCAGAAAATCTGTTTTCTCTGTAAGCAAGGCATCTGCTTTTAAGTGATCTAACATTAATATTCTAAGCCTCCTCAGGAATACAAAATGGCAATTGCTGATCTATCACAGATGATCTTCCATGATCAGAGGACCCCTCTTCAATGTATCCAGAACTACCCACTCTGACAAAACCCTTCTCAGCAGAAAGCATCTATAACACCCCTGCCCTGCATTTTTTAAAATCCCTTCTCAGACTTTGGAATGATAGTTTCCTGCTGAAAGACTACATTTCCCAGCTTCCACTGTGGACCACGGAAGTCATTTCTGCCCTTATAATGGTCCCATAACCCATCTTTCCCTGGAGGCATTTTGGCTATCTCCACATTTGCGTGACAAAGATGTCCCCTCACTGTGAATAAACATGGCTTTTATTAAGTCCAGGAAAGTAAAAAAGAAGTAAATATCCAGATCTTATTCTGGGGCAACAGACACAGGTTTAGAAGAAGTGGTGATAATTAATTAGGAAGGAAAAAACTAGGAATGGCAGTGGACTAGTGAGCTGGTGGTAAAGTCCCCAAAGCCCAAGATCACAAAGTATGTGACTCTTTATGGGACATTTACATAGCACCCACTTCCTCCAGTTGTATGTGGGGGCTTTTCTTGCACATGCTTTGTTTAATAGATGAATCCTAGGTAAGGAAAGTGAGGTTTCCAGCTTTTCCTGAGCATGTTCTATTATTGCATGAAGCTTCCCCCAGGCAGGAGAGGGTTTCCAGGGTTTCTCTGCAAACTGAATTCTTCTACCTATTAATCTTGGTACTGCAGTTGCCAGGTCCTATTCTCTTACCATATAACGAGGGATTCTTTACAGCCAAAGCTCTCTGTAACATGACAGTGAGAAAAAGGCTGGTTGGGGGTCCTCATGTGTAGAGACTTGGTCATTTCCTAGCTGTCAGTGGTGGATCTGTTGAATGTGGAGGATATTGAGCGTGAGAGGCTGTGGGACATCAGGACTGACTGCTCCCCAGGTCCCAGTGTGAGGGCCCTGTGCTGAGTCTGTGTTTGTCCTGCTAGAGGATGAGAGGGAGCACTTGGAGGAGTAGAGACAGACTCTGCTCATGGACATCTGCCCCAGATCCCAGGCTCATTATGAGCTATAACAACTCTGTCACTAAGTCCAAATGGTCCTCATATTAGGGCTTGGTGACCTTAGCTGCCTGGCTTGGTACTGGTAGGACTGCAATCACTACTGTCTTTGAGATCTCTCTGTGAAATCATGTTACAGGAAGAAAATATGAATACCTAGTCCCATCCTGCTTAGGTAATTTACAGTTGAAAATATCTTGTCCTCCTTAGTCCCACTGGCTAGTAACAGCACAGACAAGAGGTATAATTGCATTCAGTATGATTTTTCTGCCACTGGATTTTGGTTAATGGGGTAACTTACAATTTTACACTTCAAAATATCAGCATCCGTTCAAACTGAGTACATTAGGAGCAATTAGAGGAGATTATGGATTTGAAATGAAGAAGGAGATACATTAATATGTCTAATTACTATGTTAATTAGACATCCGGGCCATAATATTTCATACGTAAATGGTAATGTTGATGGAGCTGTAATTACTATTATTGGTAGAAGTATTATGGAGTGCAAAATGAATCTCTGCTATTCTGCTCAGCAATAAATAACAGCTTGGTCCTCGGGGGAGCCTATGTGTAAGTCTGCCCGCTCCCTGCTTTCCCTGGGACCAAGTGATTCACGAGTCTGTTAATAGAAAACTTGGGGCAGGGGTGATGTTAACAGCTCTGTCATGCCCTGTCATATGCTGCCTGCCTGTGAATGTCTGATACATTCCTAGAAAGAGTGTGGTCAAGGAATTTCAAGGTAGTTGCTGGACCTGTATGTACCCTTTAATGCCATGGGAAGTCCGTGCATTAAATCACAAGTTAGCTTCTTCATTTCTCCAAGTCCAGACTGCTGCAGAGCACCGGCAGTGGGCCAGTGGGGGCTGTCTAGGATGCCTGGGTTACAAAGAAGGAGTTGTGCTCATATTAATGTCAGGGATGGACTAGCGTGACCAGGTAGAGTGCCCTGGTTTTGCCAAAAGTTTTTCTTATTTAAAAACTCATAGTTCAAGCCCAGTGTGGTGTTTTATATCTGTAATTCTAGTGACTGGAGGGCATGGCTAAAATAGGAGGGTTCACCAAATTTGAAGCCATCCTGGACTACATAATACGTTCCTGGCTAGCCTTGGCTAAGAGACTCTGTCTCAAAGAAATAGAAAAGCAAAACAACCCCAGGAGCCCCACATGCAGGGATCCTATCTTGGCTTGAAAAGGGAATCTAAAGTCACACCCCCAGAAACCTGATCTGTCCCAGGAAAGCCATGTCTTAGCCCACTCTGGACTCCACACAGCACACCTCAGTGAGTGAAATGCTGCCTCTGCATGTGGGGTTATCTAAAAGGCCATCTATCCTAGGGTCTCCCAACTGCATGGCTAAGGCTTCTGTCTTCAAAGTGGCTCTGTGTTCTATAGCAGCAAGACAGAGTAAATTAAAGACCTTAGATTTTAGTATGCCTAACTTTGAACATGTGTTCAAAATTCATATTAGGTTTTTAGACATGGCCCTGGGATTTTCATGCAGTCATAAAGGCATGAGCTCAAGTACCGTGCTGTAAAAGACAGAGTGTAGACCCCATGCTTGAGAGTCATTGAACTTAGGGTGCCTTCCAGTCAGGGGTGGGAGCCCCTCAATGACTTTCTGGTGTCCACTCTGCTTCCTGTTGGAAATGTCATCCAGGACACACAGGCTCATCTTGAGTTGCTCTTCAAATGTCAGGCCTGGGGCTGCTCACTTCTCCTGCAGCACAGAAGGATTTTTCCTTTTAGGGAATCTGCTATTTATCCCCAGGGGATTCAGGTAGGGGAGGTAAATAAAAGGGCCTGAATTTTCTGTGCCAGTGAAAAGGTGTACCATTGGGCAATGCTGTTGGCACAGGTGAGACCAATGGACATCACTTTTTTTCTGTATACCTCTGCAAAGTAACAGTAAGCAAAGCAATGATCTGGCCTGTTCCTCAGTTTCTCCAATGTCTCTGCTGCTGCCTGGGTGATGACTATTCTTGTCGTTTATGAGCACAACTCATTGGTCTTTTGCTTGGTTCCATGAACTTCTTTCCTATACCCCTAAGCTGCTCAGATCTCTCAGGTTGTTTAGAGTTGTTGATGGACAAAGACTCTTCTAGTTCATACAGATTCCAGCTTTGCGGTGTATCAGGGTCAGGCAATCAATCCCTCCAGCATCTATGAACCACATCTCTGCAATTGATGAGCCCTGTCCTTTACATCCTGGTCAGGCAATGAGTTCAAAGCCATTAGAATTCAGTGTTGAACGAACTATGCATGTGGTTCCCAGTGAGCTCTGCTCTGCAGAGAATGAAAATGAGTCTCATGACTTCTGGAGGCTTCTAGGTGACTGTGCTTTTGGGTGGGAACTGAGGGACTAGATTGATGTCTTGATGACACTTCAAGCTCCATGCTATCAGGAGTACTCATTTTCCCTCCAGTTTATGTTTCCCTTGCTGAAATGTATCTGCCTTGAGGGCCTGGTCTCCAGAGAGTGTCAGGCCTCAGGACACATGGGCTCAATTTGAGTTACTATTCAAGTATCAGGTCAGTGGTTGCTTACTTCTCCTGCAGCATAGAAAGGACTTTAATTGCTCTCCTGCCAACTCTTCCAGATGCCAAGCTAAACTCTTCTTCATTTCCCCCAAAGGTCTCTTACCTGCCACTATTTTTATGTTAACAACTGCTTAAAAAACAAAACACAACAAAACAAAGAAAAAAAAACCAGAAACTAATTCAGGATGAATATAAGTAAAAAGAGCGTTTGGGAGGAACAAGGAGGCAGAGGGAATAGACATGAACACAGACTGTGGATTAGGAAGGCTGGGAGGCCAGGCAGCAGGATCTCAGGCCAGTTCCTGTGGTGTGTGAGAGGTTACCACATCCTTCATGACTAGTGGGCATGTAACCACACCATAGTGGTACCAGTTTGAGTTTCATCATAATTTAGAAGCATGCTTAATTTCAAGGTTTCCTGGAATGGCAAAGGAAGAGGGAGAGCACACTTTAGTCCCGGGCATTTTGGAGGGACATCTGAGCATGCCTGGGGTATGTGTGCTTGCTGACAGTTATTACTAGGGAGTTGGGGGTGTTAGTGCTTTATCTGAACATGAGACAGAAAGAGTGTTTAACTTAGAAGGGAGGGGCATTTGAGAATTCCAGCAGTTTTGTTTGGTATCTTAGGGTGATGGATTTTCTTTTCAATGAGACTTTGTCTGGGTGGGGCTTTAATTCTCCAGACACTCTATTGTGAAGGAGAATATGCCCACTGTCAATCATTCCTGACCAGCTTTACATTCCTCACAGATCCCAGCAGCAGCTTAAAAGAAAATGCACTTGCTGATTAATTGGATGCTGGGAAATGATCTTTTCCCTTGTCTTTGATACTTTTATTCATTCTTTGAACACTCAGCTTCCCAGACAATGTGCACGTTATTATGCATGTCTCGGCTCTGCTCACTGACACTCAGAGAAGGATGGAGCCGGCCAGCTGCACTTGTACAGAGTCCAGTATGTAACAGACAGCCATTACGTTCTTCAGAGAATAATGACAGGAACCCAGGCAGGCTTTGGGGTCAGGGGTGGGGTCAGTCATGTCATCCTTAGCAAGAGGAGGGGAGGGAAGAGTGTGCCTAAGGTCTATGATTATCTTCTAGGCCCAGCCTGCCAGTCAGAGGAGCTGATGAGGTGACCCCCAGTGATATCATGGGCCATAATGCTCTGACTGGCTTTTGGAGACCCACTGTTACTACTTGCTCCTTCTCCATGTGATGAGCAGCTATTTTACTGAACAGCAGGCTTTCATTTTTCTATAGAAGTCAAGCTCTGTCAAATTCTCTGTAAGGGAGGTTGGAGCATCCCGTGGATCTACTTTTCCAGATAGAGGCTTCTTCCCAAACAAACAGTCTCCTGCTATATGCTATTTATAGACAGACTGAGACTTCTGTCCACAGAATTGGCTGGAAGCAGGGTAGTCTTAAAAAAATTTGCAATATGTGTCACTAATACATCAGTAGTAGAGACAAAATAAAATCATAAGGAATACACTCAAATCATACTGAAAGTGAGTAGAAAAAAGGGTAAACAGAACAAAGAGGTGTTGAGGGAAGAAAGCAACTGGTAAAAGGTGATCTTGAAACTACAACTAGATTAATGACTGTATTAAATGAAAATGCCACGAACATCTTAAACCTGCGTAAAACACCTTAAAGGCAGATGAAAAAAAGTGGATGAAAAAGCAAGGTTTTGTGTTGTTCTATGCTGAATATACAGGTGGAAATAGGTTGTAAGTGTGAAGATCGGTGTGACATTAGTGTTACGCTAGTTCTGTGGCTGTGTCCAGACCCCATGACCAAGATGATTTATAAGAGAAAGTAAGCAAGCATTTAATTGGGGGCTTGTTACAGTTTTAGAGGGTTGATCCATTATCATTATGGTGGGGATAGTTGTGGCAGGTAAGCAGGTATGGTTCTGAAGAAATAGCAGAGAGCTTTGTATCCTGATCCGCAGGTAGCAGGCGGGGGGGGGGGTGGGGAGTGGGGTAGGAGCTGGGCCTAGCATAAACCTTGGAAACCTCAAAGCTCACCCCCAGTGACACATATCCTCCAACAAGGCCACACCTCCTAATCCTTCTTAAACAGTTCCACTAACCAAGGACCAAACATTCAAACATATTAGCCTATTGAGGCTATTCTTATTCAAACCATCACGATGGGAGAGGGGGCAAATGCTGGCTTAAGGACCTTTGGAACAATCCCACATCTATTGACTAGTACAAACCTCAGAACAAGAATAGTCTCTGGACAAAAAGGGATGTTATATGGAAACAGAGGTCAATTAGTCAAGAGCCATGATCCCGAGCATGCAGGCAGCTAATAAAAGCACTTTAAGTATGTGAAGCACACACTGATTGGACTGAAAAGAGGGAGACAGATCCATGATTACAGTGGGATGATAACCTTCACCTTGTAATCAATGCAGCAAGTAAACAGAATCAGCAAGGGCCCAAGATGGAGCTGTGTGCTCTGCCAACTAGATTTGATGACACTCAGGACACTTATGCAGAAGCAGCAGCCAAGGTGATGGTGGCCATGAATGGCTTTGCTAAGCAAATGTGGGACATCTACCTGGGTTTGCCAGCAGACACCAGCATCTCATGTTATTGAAAGAAATTTAAGTTGCAGAGAGTGTATTCTACAGTCAGGAAAGAATCGAATGAGAATTCTATAAGAAAAGGATATTTAGAAAATGCCCTCATTAAGAAATCAAAGAACAGTCTTCTAAGTAGCTTGGAATGTGTGTGTGTATATATATGTGTGTTTGTGTGTGTGGGGTGTGGCAGCCAAAGAAGATGAGAAAGTGTTTTTCATTGAACTGCAATGAAAACACATCTAAACCTTGGGTTCTATGGCTGACATAACACAAGAGGGTTACATGGCATTAAATATTTATGCTAAAAAAAAGGAAGGATTCGGATGAGAACATAAGTTTTCTTTCTTAAATGACTAGAAAAGAACCAATCAATTCAAAACAACCAGAAGAAGGAAATAGTAAAGCTAAGGGTAGCAGGAGGGGGCAGAAGATGTGATGGTCACCTTGGGAGGGATGATGCTGCATTTGGCTGCCTCTGCTTGCCAGGACAGCACCTGCTGTAGTGCAGATCAAGGCTGTGCTGGTCATCACAGCTACTCAGGGCGATGTTCAAGGGGGAAGGGAAAGGCTTGTTGAGCTGTTAGGTGTGGACACACATGTTTATCATAGAAGGCTCTACAGGAAAATGATGCTGCCCCCAGAAGACATGATGGAAAAGAATTCAAGAGGTACAGACAGTTAAAACAACAAAAAAGCAGCTAAATAGACATTCTAGGGGGAAACAGAGATTTGCTTCATTTTTGGTTCCTTAGGCTGCTGCAGAAGGCTCTGGGCTTGGAGTGCAAGTTCTTTCTGAGCCAATCACTGGCCAGGAAGACCTGCATTCTGACCAGACAATCCAGGGTCCCAGTCCTGGAACTTGAGTCACAGGGATTAACTAGCCACGAGGGGAGATGAGTTTTCCTTAGAGAAACATGTGTGCTGTGACTAGAAGGGAAGGGTGGGAGCTGAGAGGAAGCTGGGAATGAGGCATCATACAGACATTTGCCCATCCATCCACTCCTTTCTATTATGAATTTCTGTTGCTGCTGAAACCAGTGATCACAAACCCAGTGGCTGAAAACAGTCCTCTAGTCTCAGGCAGTTCTGGTGTTCAGAAGTCTGGGTTGGGTCTCAGAGTCTGGAGGGCCATGTTCATCTGAGGACTCCGAGAAGCCCCTGCTTCCTTGTGTTGCATGGCTTATTCAGGTGCCAGAGCTCCTCACTTTGTCATCCTGGCCCATATCTTCTACCTGGCACTGTGAGCAGAGTCCTTGCCCTACTCTGTACCTTTCTTCTCTCTTTGGCCCTTCCTTTTCTCTACTTTGCCCCTTGAAAAAACCCTCTGATGACTGTGGATCACTGGGATAGTCCTGGATAGTTTTGCCATGTCAAGATCTGATGATGATAATAACATAGATTGCTCTTCAAGCTTAATTCCCTTTGTCAGATTCTGAGAATCAAGATGTGGACATCTTCATGAGAGTTGTCATTCCGGGGCCACATTTAGATCTCTCTGTGGGTCAGGAAGTGTGGGGTGGTGGGGGAGAAGATGAGTAACTCTGGCCCCTGAGTCAGAGAATTTTTAACGGGCTAGAGAAATGATGGTTGGGGTGCAGCATGCCTGGGCTTTGCTCCAAGTTCATTTTGTCTGAAATATGGATCAGGGAGATGGATCTTGAATGCCAGGCAGTGGAGGCAGACTACATGTGGAAGGTATTAAGTACCCTGAAGGGGGCTGTTTGTCTCAATGATTGGTTTTAAGCAAGGTCATCCCAAGATTTGTCTCTAAAGGCAGTATACAAACTTAAGCAAATTGAAGAGATAGCTCAGCAGTTAAGAGCATTGGCTCCTCTAGAGGTCCTGAGTTCAAGTGTGCTAGTGCATGGTGGCACATAACCATCTTTAATGGGATCTGATGCCCTCTTCTGACATGCAGGCATACATGCCAGCAGAACACTGTATACATAATAAATAAATAAATCTTAAAAAAGAAAATGATCACACACACACACACACACACACACACACACACACACACACACACACAGAAAACCAAAGAAACAAACAAAAGCTTAACAGAAGAGTCCAGTAAGGGAGCAGTCTTACATGATATGATAAGGTATGTGAAGAATGCCTGGAATCGTTTATGCAAAGAAAGACTAGGTTTGGAAGCCAGAGGCATCAGCTTCTAAGAAATGGAAGCAGCAGACTAGGGTCTGTTGGCTCCTCCCCTCAGGTTGTGTAGGCATCCTCATTGTGATCTCAGATGAACTGGGATGACAGTCTCCCCACAAACCAGGAGGTGAATAGGCCATGCCAATAAGCGAAGGAGCCACGAGCTGCTGTGATTTCCTCCTGGAGAGAAGGGGGCAGGTCAAGAAGTACACTTGTCTCTGGGTGAGTCAGGCATATTCACAGGGAGCCTGGTGCTCAGGAATCTTCTGTTTGTTCTGTAACTAGAAGAGGAGTCAATGGGATGTCTCTGCCTTCCAGTCACTATCAGATGAAAGGAAGCAGAGAAGCTTTGATGTAATGGGGCAATAGAAGGAGATTTATAAGCCCCTTGTTAACCTGCCGCTGAGTAGTCTGCAGCCCAGAGTTTCTCAGACAGCATGTTGGACCTTGCAAAAATGTCTGACTGTCCCAGCACCATCTTTGTTGACTTTCTCCAGGAGTGGAGGCAAATAGTGGCATAAGATACTCATGGCATTGCTTCAGTGGACACAGCTGCCCTGATGGTCAAGTGTGCACACTCACTGTTTGCTGGGAGTGATCTCCCTGCCTAGCAAAGTGTTATAATGTGTGTGTGTGTGCGCACACGCGTGTGTGCACACATGCTCTAGTGTGTGCATGTGCACATGTGTGTATGTACATTTGCATGTGTATCTATGTGTGCACATGTGTATGTGCATGTGCATGCATGCGTGCTCTCATGTGTATGTGTGTGTGTGTTTGTGTGTTTGTGTGTGTGTTTGGGATCATACATGCAATGGTACATGTGGAGGTGTCTGGACAACTTATGGGTATTGGTTCTCTGTTTTTACCTTTTTACCACGTGGATCTCAGAGACTGAACTCAGGTGGGCAGGCTTGGTAGCAAACACCAAAACCCATGAAGCAGTCTTGTCTGCTCAAGCAAGCTGCTTCCTGCACAGCTTTTCCCTTGCCTTCATACCTCTCCCCAGTTCTCATAGGCATATATGTCCCACTTCACTGTGTCTATACACAGCCCACCTGAGCCTCGTGAGCATTTGGGGACTGTTGTAACATCCTTCTTTCTGTCTCTTCTCACATGTGCTCTTGGTCACTCAGGCAGGCTTCATCTTGGTCTCATCTACAACTGACCTCCTTGCATCTCCCTTGCATTTTAGGACTTTTTACTGATTTCCTTTGGGGGAGTAAGAATAAAACATTTCTATGTGACTGCCTTTTCTCTTTTTATTCACTATCAATAAAGGAAGAAAGACAACTCCAATGTTTTACCCTTTTGTTTCCTCACTGTCTTGGGGCAACTTGTCATGGAGGACTGTGTCTTTCACAAATCTTGGGACATCTCTTATGGGCAATAGGGGGCTTTATGCTGGGGGAGAAACCAAACCTTTCACACTGATACTGTTGATGTCTCAGTGTCTTAAAAGCACATGATTATTATTTCACAGTACCAGAGACCAGGATTCCTAGAATCTAGGTAGCATTGCATCATTCTAGAGACTTTTAAGCAAAGTCCATGTCCTTGCCTTTATTATTTGTATGTTTTAGACCGTACAGTCTTTGGTACATCCCCTGGCTCAAGGCCCCCTCCTTATACTCCAGCTCTGAGCTTTTGTTGTGCTACAGATAACTGCTGCTTATGACCTTCCTTATCTCCTTTCAGGGGCCCAGCGATTACCCTGGGGATTCTAGTACTATGTGGGAGGATAATGTCCAGAGATCCTAATTTAATGACAAGTGCAATTCCTAACTGTCATGTAAGGTTACAGTTACATGTTTCTGGGAATTGGCTTCTGAGGATTGGCTGTTCTTCTGTCTGCCCTGGGTAGGTATTGTTTACTTTTGAACAACTTAATGGTTTCATATTTTATATACTTCTATTTTGGTCAGAGAGCAGAGTAGGTGCATTTATGAATCCATATCCTATTTTAAAGATCAATATAATGGCTACAAGCATAGCTGATTCTAAATAAAAGTCAACCAAGGCAGACACACAGATTGCTGTCATTGGAGAGCTCTACCACCATTGAATCTGGACAACTAGCTGGCTGGGGTTGGTCTATATACTTGCTGATTTTCTACTTTTTATGTCATGTAGGGGGTATCTAGCTCTAATCAATTTCCCCCTCATATCTAATGATTTCTTCTTCTTGAGGTTGAGTGTCTGTCTGTAGGAGCTCAAACATTGATAGTTGTAATATCTTTGTGGTGAATTAAACAACTGAATCCCTTCACCATTATAAATAAGTCACTTAACTGATGCTATTTTGCTTTGAAGTTGACATCATCAGGCATTAGGCATTAATGTATCTATCTATTCCAGTTTTTTATTGGACATTAAGTGACCTCTTCCTATCTTTTTACTTTATCTGTATCTCTAGGCAGCATACAATCCACTGTCTTTTAGTCATTGAACTGGGCTGTTTTGCCCATTTATATTGAATGAGATTACTGATATTGTTGGTTTTAAATTTACACTCATTATTTTTTTTATCTGATACATTTTTTTGTTCTAGTCTTTTAATGCTTTCTTTTGGGTTAATTGTGCACTTATACAGTTCTAATTTATCTCTTTTGTTATCTTGTCATCCATACTTCATTTTGTTGTTTTAGTGCTTGAGTTTGGGTTTGTAGCATATGTTTCATATTTCTGTGTTTAATTCCAAGTGATATGATGCAGTTTCATTTATAGTTAAAGAACCTGATAAGCCCAAAGATTTCTGTTCTAAGTCTTGGAGTAAGTTCCCTACATTTTCTTCTTCCTCCTCTTCTGCTTCTAATACTTTTAAGGTCTTTCATAATCCTTCTAAAAAACAGGACCTGGGTCATCACAAGCAATACCCCACTCCTGGTACTAGTTTCTATTTTAGTTAGGTAGAGCTGTAAACTAGATACAACTTAGAGTTATTTGAAAGACTTTCAATTTGGTGATTGCTTTGATCATCATCAATGGCTTCCTTTTCTTCTTCTTCATCTTTCTCCTTCCTTCCTTCCTTTCTTCCTTTCTACACATACAAATATAAACAATATTGTATATTGCTTTTTTTCATTTAAGTAGTCAGCTCTATTAAGAGCTTTAAATGGCAAAGATAATTGCCTTCACATTGTGCCATGTATGATTCCTCATATGATTTTTTCCCTTTGTACAGTTCCAGGCTTCCATCTGTTCTTATTTTTCTTATTCTTTAAGGATGTTATTTATCATTTCTTATGCTGTGCTTTTAGTAGAGATACTAATTTTAGTCTTTTTATGCACCAATTTTTTCCTTCATATTAGAAATCTCTTCTTACTAAGAAATGACTTTAGATTGAGTGTGTGCATGTGCATGCATTTGTGTGTATGCTTGCACACACAAGTGTGCACGCTTTCCAAAAGTTTATAGACACTGAACCACCATCCTTTAGCTAGCAGTTTTTAAAAATGTATATGTGTATGTGCATAAAATGGTGCATGTGTGGATGTGTGCTTGTGTGATGCAATAAATTGTGCGCATGCACGTGGAGGTCAGAGATTCACACCAGGTGTCTTCCTCAATAGCTTCCCACTTTATTTTTTGAGACACAGTCTCACTGGACTCATTTATTTGGCTAAACTGACTGGCCAGAAAACTCCATAGATCTGCCTGTCTCTGCTACTGGAGCCCCGTGGTTACAGATAGCTGCTACTGCTCCTGACTTTCACAGGGTGCTGGGGACCTGAACTTGGTCCTCATGCTTACTTGCTAGGCTCTTTACCCACTGATCTATCTCCACAGTTCCCTAACTGGCATGGGATGACATATGCTGTTGCCCTTGCCTATCTTCCTCTCCACATACATTGATTATTTTACTCCTGGCTACTTTTAAGGTGTTTTTGTTGTTGCTTGTTTTGTTGTGTCTTGTTTTGAATTCAGTGTGCCAGCGTAGTCTTCTTCATGTTTTCTCTGTGCAAGATTGGCTAAGATATCTTTGAACTGTAGGTGATTTATGTTTTCATCAAATTTAGAAATTGTTAGCCATGCTCTCCCCCTGCCTTTCCTCTCCCAGGAACTTCTACTGCCTGGTATTTGGTCACTTGGAGCTGTCCAAACCACGTGAGCATTGTGCTCAGTTTTGAAGCCTGTCTGCTTAATTTTACACAGTTCCTAGTCTGGTACCTTCAACTTCAGCAACCCCCTCCTTTTTCTTCTCCCCATCAACATTTCACCTGCTTTTATGTCCACCCATGGTATTTATATCAATCTCAGACCTTACGTTTTCTATTTTGAGAATTCCAGTTGGTGTCTTTTAAAGAAATGTGTTGTTTGGGTTAATATTCTTCTCATGATGGGTGCTAATTTCCAGGTTCCTTGTGTGGCCACTTGGAACCCTGGCCTGGATGAGTCTCTGGTGACTTTTCGTTGTAGTGTGCTGGGTGTTTTTCTGTCTCTGTATGCATTCCTGGTTTTCTTCTGTACCATGGTTATATTCTTCTGAAACTGTTTATTGCTCTCATGTTCTGCTTTTGTGATTTAAGTAGAGAAAAATGTTGTTTGGTTAGAGTAAACTTTCCCCACTGTGTCCTGGCACCCTGTGCCCCGACACTGCCCTCTTCCTGGTGCAAGAGGCTTCTATTCCCAGACTGGAGTGATTTTTGGTGGCTGTTCCCCTGAATCCAGATGAAGCATCATTCTTTTTCTGGTCTGGGGCAACTTTCCCCATGCTTAGCCTGGTCAGCAGAGTGCTGTGTGTTCAAGAGGAACTCTGTAACTCTCTAGAGCTCTTATTGCACACATTTCTTCTCCCTGGCACTCTGACATATGCAGTTTAGATTCCTGGCTTTGGGGGACCCTCAGCCCTGTCTTCTTAAGCCAGAGGAAATTGGGGCTTATCCAGCAGGACATTTTGGTGAAATGCCTTGAGTGTCAGATATGAGTAAGTCATCTATTATGTTTGCCTGGCACAGTTTCCCATCTACAACCATAGGTTCATGATCTTAATGCTGTGACTTGCTCCTTTCTGATAAATACCCTCACCTACAGTCTGTTGGGGACTGTGTCCATTGCTGGAATGTGCAGCAAGCCCTATGGCCAGCCTCCCTCCATGTCTGCAAGGTTTGCTTTCTTTCCTGTTGCTATATAGGTTGTTCTTCCCTGAAGTGTTGACTAATATTTCTTTTCTTTTCCAAGCATGGTGCTCATATTTAAATGTAAAATTTCAGGTAAGGTCACAGTGACTGCCCTTTGCTTCCCTCCATGATGTGATTCTATTCATGTCACTCAAGATTGCTTCAGCCTTTTTGATGCCTTGTGTTGTGCAGTTATCAGCATACTGCGGTTGTTGAAACCTCCCCAGATATTATTTCCTTATGTGATGGTAACATTATAGTATCCATGATGACTTTTTGCAATATTGGCCATTGAGGGACAAGTTTGAGCAAAAATGTGTCAGGAATTCTGTTATAAGGGGCTTTAGAAATGGCTCAGAGTTTAAGGACACTTGATGTTCTTCTGGAGGATTTCAGTTCTAGCACCCATATTGTGAGGCTCACAGTAACTCTAGCTTCAGAGAAATCCAGAGTCTTTTCTTGTCTCTGCAGGTACTCCCTCCCACATGTGTGTGCATGCACACATCCACATATGCAAATAAGACACATCTTCAATAGTTATTAGAAAAGAGCACAATTGCAAATTCAGGAGACAGGTCTCAGCAGGAGCATTCATGTCCTTTGTATTTTGGATGGAACCATGGGTAAGGACTTTCTATAAGTGCATATCTCAAATGCAGGTGAGCCTTTGATCGTGTGAAGGTTATCACATTTGTGGAAGTCCTTGACCTGACAGATTTCAGGTTTTTGGAACCAGGCTGTCTTTTAAATGGGTTCCGATTCATTAAGCCACATCTTGGAGAGTGTTTATTTAACCAACAGCACTTGTGGTGGCAAAGCTTTTGAGTAGCACATCGTGTGTGCTGGGACCTGGTTCTATCTGAGACATACTGAGACTTGATTAAGACAACTGGCATGTAAGTGCCACACCCTAGTGTGCAGAACCATATTATTACAGAGTAGAATAAAACAGTTACTGCAAAACACCACAATTTAGAAAGTAAAGGTTACTCAAGAGCATGAAATTATTTCAAGTTAATTTTGCACTCTGCCTTTGATGCTGATTAGTATAAAATGTAATGAAATGTAATTTTTGCTAAACAGCTTAACCAGAAGTATAGCACAGAAACCTGCAATTAGTGGTGATTGATACCGAGTCTTTCTTATGTCAGAGGAAACCTGAGTGCACCACAGTGGTTAACAAGGTGACCCTGGCAGGGCCAGGCAGTCTGGCCTTTGGAAAGTTGGCCCCCCTCAGGTGCTCTATTTGTGATTATGTTAGGGACTATAAGGACACCGTCATTCTTCCTGCAGGAGGAGCATCTGGTAGACAACAGCAGCTCTTTTGTGTGAAGGTGTGTGTGCATGTGACATTGTGTCTGTGTGTGTGTGTGCGTGTGTGCGAGCATATGAGTGTGTATATGAGTGCACATTTGTATAGGTGTGCATGTGAGAGAGTGTGTCTCTCTGTGTGAGTGTGCATTCATATAGGTGGGCATATGAGAGTGTGTATCTCTGTGTGTATGAATGTGCATTTGTATAGGTGTGCATGTGAGAGTATGTGTTTATGTGTATGCCTGAGTATGTATGTGTTTAGGTGTGCATGTGAGAATGTGTCTCTGTGTGTATGAGTATGCATGTGTGTAGATGTGCATGTAGTATGTGTCTCTGTGTATGAGTGTGCATGTGTATAGGTGTGCATGTGAATGGGTGGAAAAGGGAAAGAGGTTTCTGGTTGCTGGGGTGAGTCGAGACCTCGTACCTGCTCAGCAGTCATCCATCTCCCCTTCATTATGTGCTGTGGTGACTTGATGGTCTCAAGAAGGAGGTGTACTTTTCTAGGGCTTAGAAGGGGACTGTGTGTGTATGTCCATATATAGCATGGCTGGTGGCTGATGAGAGTTTCTGATATGGCTACTTGCCACCTCAAGTTATCTTGGAAAAAGTGTTCTCTCTCTCTCTCTCTCTTTCTCTCTCTCTGTATGTGTGTATGTGTGTGTGTGTGTAAAGTGAGAGCAATGTACACAGAGAAAGACTGAGGAGGAATTAAGTGATTACAGTGGCCAAGTAGATAGTAGCAAGGCTTTCCCTGACTCAGCCTTTTGGTTCAGATCTTCTTGGATGAGGTCCGCCTGCACTGGGGAGGATGTGCATGTCACTCATTTGACAGACTTAAATATCAGTCTGACTCAGAAGCACCCTCAGAGATGCACTGAGGACAGTGTTTGCCAAAATCCTGGACAGGAATTGACATGCAAGATTAAACATTATCTGAGCCACTGTAACAGCCAGAAGTGGAAAAAATTGGTATAGAAAATAGTACCGTCTACTTCAGAACTGAGGATTTTAAGATTTATGAGGTGTGAATATCTTTCCAACCCCTATAGACATCCCTCCTCTGATGGGTGTATTTCTCTCTAGTGGCCAAGTAAACTGTTTCAATACCTGTTAAGAGTGAAATAAACCCAATAGGCTCAGGTCAGTTTCTGCAATTTTTTTTTTCTCGTTTCTCTGTACTTTTTAAAAAAAATTTATTATTATTTCTTTATTTTACATGTCGATCCCAGTTCCCAAAGATGAAAATAGTTTAACCATGCATTTTTTCCAAAACAGACTAGTGTAAGAAACCCTGAGTGAGTGAAGTCCTGAGTTGGGTATATGTTGTTGACATGGGTGTGGGCATGTCAAAGCCCCCCATAGTTTCAGACTCATGGGAAAATAGGAAAACCTTAAATTTCCCCTACCCCAGGTGATGGTGAAGCCTTCCTCTGGTCCATGTGCAGATGCTGACAGTGTGTGCAGGAAATGCCCACCATAGCTTCCTCCCCTCAGATATTTAGGACCCGAAGACAGCTTCCCTACAGAGACTGCTCCTACCAAGTCGAGGCTCCCAGTGATTAATGCTCCGTTGCCAGATCTGGGTCTACAGAGTTTCATTCTGGTAGGCAATGGGGGGGGCAGTAAAAATCTGCTCCAGGCCCAAGGATGCGAAGAGATGATCTGACAGGGGAGGGCCAGGGGAGATTTTCAGACTTGCTGGCAATGGTACTTGCTGACATCACTGGACCCCAGTGCCCACCTACTCAAAGAAGTGAGGATCTTATGAAGTCAGCTCACCCTAAAGTCTAGAAACCAAAGTTTGTATAGGTGGCTCACGGTGTCCCTCCCCCACCCCTACCTAAACGTTTAGCCCAATTATGTGTGTGCAGCTAGCTACTTGCTGAGTTTTCTTCAGCTCCATGGCCATGGCTCCTCCCATTGACCACATTGCAGACTATTCCTCTTGAGCATGATCCTGAGCTTGCTGCCTTGATTTTCTCAGATCAGACCCCTTTATCCATCCATGGCTGCCTAATTCAGTAGTCTTTGTGAACCTAGCTTTGCATTCTTTTTCTTGGATCTGCAACTGTTCCATTGAGGTCATATATCCTCATGTATCCTGACGCTCACTCAGAAGCAGGTAGGGGAGGGGAGAGGCATCTGTTTATGAGTATTCCAGCACCCATGTGGAGCTTCAGAGAATTTGTCTGTGTCCCTTCTGCAGCTGGGCATCCCAAGTAGGGCTACTGCTCCTAAGAGGTTCATACACTTCTGCAAGCTGTTGCTGTTTAGTGACTGGCTAAGAGCTTCTAGTGTTCACCACAACCACAGCCACTTTTCACATTGCCTTTCTTTCTGCCACCCTTTCATGGTGGGGATCGTAGAAATCGGCTCTCCCATGGGACCTTCACTTTCTCAGTTTCATCCTAACACTAGTTGCCTATCTCAGTCTGATGCCTCCTTGTTCAGAATGCAGCAGTCATTTTCTTGCCAGGGTGAGATGCAGAAACCCAACAAACCAGGATGGAAAAAAATTACTACACATCCAGAGCCATCACTTTCTTCCTGACTATGCTGTCCAAGTACCACCCACCCCCAAGTCATCCATGAGTGTAAGCAGCAAGGACAAAATGGGCCTTGAGGTGTCTAGCTATCAGCCTCCAGTCCCGGAAAGTTGACTAAGCCTGTAATTTGAGGTTGTTTAACCAGCAACGTGCATGTGTTAGTGCATGGCTTTATTTTTAATTAACTGTTTGGCACACAGTACGCGTGCTAATGTTTTCAATTACTGCATGTAATTATTTAGATATAAATTTTAGAAATGTCAAGTGAGTAGTTCCTTGGCAGAAGTTTCTTGAGAACTATCAACCAGCCATATTTCACACTCTGTGATTGAAACCCATGGCTTCTTAGAACATAGCCGGCATGCCCTTGGGCGGTCTGCAGGGCAGGTGAGGGTTGAGGACGGGCATCTGTGATCAATTTTATTGATGAGCAGTACTTTTAATCATGATTATTTAAAACTCTCCCGAGGTATATTGTAGGAGGGATGCATTGCTCACATATTTGAAGACAGTTCAGAACTTGTCTCAATGTTCTCTGAGGATGTGCTTGAAGGCTTATTATAGATTATTATATTTACATTCATTTGTTTGTGTGTGGGGGTTTGTGCATATGTTCAAGTTGTGGGTGTTGGTTCTCATCTTCCATCATGTGGGTTTGGGGTCAGGCTTCTTGACAATCACCTTTACCCAACAAACCATCTTGCTGACTCTAGGGAATAATTTAAATGAATCTTTTTCCTAGTTGAATTAGGTCATCCATTCAGTTTTAGGCCTTTGCTTGGGTGTCTTCCTCATGCTTGGCAGGTCAGAGGGGCGGGGCTGCAGGGAAGACTTTATGAGTCATTCTACTCATTGCTGGGACAGAATATTGACAAAGCAAGCTAAGAAGGGAGGATTTCTTTTGGTTCAGAGTTGAGGATGAAGTTCATCATGGTGGGGAATGTATGGTGGCAGGGTATGAGAGAGCTGGTCACACTTGTCCACAGTTAGGAGGTAAAGACAGATGCTGCTGTTGCTTAGCTTGCTTTCTTCTTTTCATTAAGTCTGGGACTCCAGCTCCCGGGATGGTGGTGTGCACATTTGGGGTGAGTCTACCTTCCCCAATAACTGATGTAACCAAACATTTCTCTCCTGCCCTCCAGTTTCCAAATAACCACTCAGGGGTTTAACATTAATTATAAACTGTTTGGCCCATTAGCTCAGGCTTGTTATTGACTAGCTCTTACAACTTAAATCAACCCATGTCTATTATTCTATGTATTTCCAGTGGTCATGGCTTACCAGTGATACTCAGACATCTTTTTCCTTTGGTAGCCAGATGGTATCTCCCAGACTCGGCCTTCTTTTTCCCTGTATCTTTGTTTGGATTTTCTGTCTGGCTCTAGTCTCCCTGGCTATTGGCCAAATCATCTTCTTTATTAACCAATGGTAATAAAACATATTCACAACATACCACATCATCTGATCTAGAAAATCTCTCACAAACATGCAGGAGATTCATCTTCTAGGTAATTCCAGATCCTGTTATGTTAACAGTCAATGTTAACCATCACACCAGTGCTATCTGTGGGACTGCAAGTATTTGCTGTCAGCTGGGGAGGACTTCCTGTGTGGTGGAGGTCAGGAGATAGGTTACCACTCTGAGGATCAATGATTTATATAAGACAGAGATATGCCTGCCAAGACATCTGCCATTTGAGAACTCAAGAAAAGATAGATCTTTAGTATACAAGACTGTCCCAAACATTGATTGAGATGCTCATCTTAGGCCAGGGGAGCTGGGCTGGCTTCCAGACCTAGGGCCAAGTGAACTGTCTGTAGTCCTGTCCTGGAAAGGGCTGAGAGAGAGAGAGAGATTCCACAGCTCTAGCTCATAGATCCACCAACTGCAAATGCTACTCACTGGTCATCTTTCTTCACCCAAACAAGGAACACAGCCTTTCTGAAAGTGCCTTTTACCTGCCTTTGTCCCTGGAAAGGCTTCCACGGGGAAAAGAGTGGCCACAGGTGGTGTGCTATCTTCAGGTCAATGAACACATGGTGCCCAGAGACCAGAAATGACCTGAAGCCTTCAATTCGGCCCTTTGTTAGGGTACTAGGGTCATATCTCTCTGGGTCTCCCCATCTCTGTGTCCAAGAGAGATGTCCTTCTCTAGGATCCAACTCACAAGCCTAAAGTTTTAAAAGAAGGGTATGGGGGGCATTCTCTAAACCGTATTTTTAAGATTGTATGAAATGTCAGTTATGTTTGTCAGGAGATTCAGAACTTAATCTCAACAGCATTGATGGATATCTACTTCCTCAAACTGTTAAAATATGAAAAGAAATTTAGGGGTGACTTTTGCTGTGTTTGCTTCAGTGTTTCTTAGTGGAATTTGCAGCATAACAAGAAGGATATAGATGAGGATTTAGCTGCTCCGGGAAGCAATTTCACCACTCAGGACAAGGCAGGGACAATGGAGCCCCTAGTACTTGGCATGAGACCATGGTTTGCATTCAAAATATTTTATGATAAACACATATGTAGATGGATGGAAGAATGGATGAATGGATAATGGATGCATGGAATATGGATGGGTGGGTGATGGATGAATGAATGGATAGATGATAATTATTCATAAAGGTTTGGGTTCTTCATTTGTGAGTGGAGGTATGAGGGCAGGGGCAGTGTCAAGTGTTTCATGGGGGAGCAGCAGATCCTAGGCTGTGAAGCCTGAAGGAGATTACTTGGGAAAAGGTGGTTGTCACCTCTGTGGAGCTTTTGAAGAAGTGAGTTTAGGCCATCAGCAAGGCATTCACATTTGAGAAAGATTGGAGGAGAGGCTAACTGATGGGGAAATGGCATGTGAGCTGGTTCCATGGGAATCTGTGCTTTGTTGAATAAATGGGATTGGCAATGCCAGGTTTTGAAGCTCAGAGTCCCAGGTGTTGAAGCTCAGAGTCCCTGTCCTTGGGGAGCAGGAAGCATCATGTGGGGGCATTAAGGGTAGATGTGACCACAGATACTTTCAGAAGATGTCTTTTGGAAGCTAACTCCAGAGTGACCCAGAGACAGAGAGCTGGGGAGTTACAGGTAATGAGAATGGCATAGTCCCCAGGGTGATGACTGAAGAAAAGGATGGTCCTCTCTCCAAAGTGTTCCTGCCCCAGATGAAATTTAATGCCAGGACATCAAGGCCAACACATTCAATAAAAGGTATGACTTTTTTTTTTTTTAATTTGTGAGCACGCACTTGATCATATGTATGCATTTGTGTGTATTAGCCAACATGTACATATATACAAATGTGTGTGCATTTCAAACCTCAAATGTTATTCTTCAGGTGTCATCCACCTTGTGTTTTGAGATATGCTCTCTTACTGGTCTCTAACTGGCCAAGTAGAATAGACTGGCTGGCCAAGACCCAGGAATCCACCTCTCTCTGCCTTCCTGGTGCTGTGACTACAAGTGCATGCTACTGTGCCTGGCTCTTTTTGCTGCAGATGAAGTTCGAATTCAGGCCATTATGCTTACACAGTAAACATTTTATTAACTGGTATAAATATCAGTCTTCTGCAGTAAAGCATTACTATTTTCAGTTTGGTAATGACTCTGTTGTCAGTACAAGCTGCTCAAGCCTCCAGATGTTTTGCCCAGACTCTCCTGAGTTGTAATTATTGTTTTCCTCATCAAACTATGGCCTTTGTAGTCTAAGGATCCTGTTTTGGCCATCCTTGTACCTTGTCACATGCATAGTCTCTGTCACTTAAATCAATATTGGCTGATGAGTATAATTCACCAGATACCCTGCAAGGAAGAGCTGCTCCCAATTAAGCTGGAGGAAAACACTTTGGAATGACACACATGGTCTTGCATCTTCTGTGCCTCTCAATATTAAACAAAGTTTTGTATTCAACTTTGTTAAAAATAGATGTTTATTCAAGATATCGATCCTCTGCAAAATCTGATTCCCTCATTTTATGTAATGAAGGCAATCACTCCCCATATCCTCCAACATGATTCATTATAGCCTTGAGGTGCTGATAACTATAATCAGGGTGAATGTGGCCCAATAATCTGTGGTGGGTACCAGCACAGAATGAAGCATTGCATCTTTGATCCCATGGATGTGCGTAGAAGTACCCTGCTCCCCTGTGGGATTTGAAGGTCAGTCAGACTAAGTTACCAAAGCATTAACTGGAAGGAAAGATCAGGAAGTGACAGTGTCCCACTGAGGCACCAAAGCTTCTTATAGCTCCCACACAACACACTCAGAACTCTGAGGGTCCATGTATGGCAAGATACTCACAGGGGGCCATCTGGCAACAGGCCTCATCCCTTTTTTGAGAGGCTGTAAGTGGTGACTCCCCCAAGATCATCCTGGCTCTGCCTACTAGAGTCCTCCTCAATCCATGCATTGTTCCTGGATATGTCTGAAGGGTAAGTGTGCCAAGGGGCTGCACTGTCTTGGCCCCAAGTCCTTGAGGCATGGAGAGAAAGACTCAAGATGAGCTGGTGGGGCAGGCGAACACAGTGACCCACCAGATGTAAACACTGCCTCTGGAAGACACTAGGAGTCTCAAGGCTCTGGGTGGTAGGAAAGGATCAAGCTTCCTCAATAGTGAAAACCCTGTTTAGTCTTTGATTATAAAGGTCTCCCCTCTAGTGCAGCCTATGAAGCTAACTCTCTAAGGAGATATTAAAGGCCTTCCTTGGTCCCCCTTCATACTTTACTTGAAGGGTAACCTGGTCACCTCTATCCCCAGAGGCTTTGGGAGCCTCTGAAATTTATTCTGCTCTGGACTGACTGTTTCATGCGATTTTGCTGGTTAAGTGCTCAGGGAATTGTGAACAAGTGTGGCAAAGGCCAATATCTAAGACCATCTAAGACAGGGTGGCTTTCAATTCTTGTTTCTTTTGAGGTCTGAATAATATCAGGTCCATTCTAGCCTTTAACAAATGACACTTCTGGGGCCCAATGACAACCCATTTATTTCAGATGTGTTGGAAAGAAACCTTGTAAATCAAAGTGGAAGTCACAGCATTCCTGGAATACCATGATCAGAAACCTTGGCTGTGTTGTATTCCTGAAGCCTAGCCACTGTTATCTGAGTTTTACTTCTGGCATTACCACAGATATTCAAAATGCAGCAGGAATGTAACTTAGTATTTTGCCCATTGAGCATGCTTACATCCCTTATCTAAAGATGGAGATTGCTATATCCCTTTTCCTGAGCTTTGAGCTAGACTTCTGTAGAGTAGGCCACTCTACAGAAGGTTGAGGGTGGATATGGAGCAAAGGATGCTGAGATGGCACTTCCAGAGCTCAAGGTCTTGGGTCAGATGCACATAGGAGCTGTGGACCTTTATTGTCCCCATGAGCTGAGGATAGGAGGACCCCCACACAGCATGCAGGTTCCTTTCAGAAGTGAGAACTGTGGTCCTTGGATGCAGAACATGTGGAAGAGAATCCCTTGCTGAGAAGAGGAGGGATCTCAGGGCTGGAGGTTAGAAATGAAGGAAGAAAGGAAGGTGAAATCTTATGACTTCAAGACTAGAACTAGGTGCTCTGCACCTGATCTAGTCAAAAGATGATATTGGCTTTTGTTCCCTCACCTCTCTGTGCTCCCATATTGTCATCTGTGAGTAAGAAGGGCAGCTCTTCTATGAAGCAGGTGTTTTAGGCTTGACTGAATGGTTAAGTGAGATCAGATGGTTTCTGTCAAGCATGAAGCACAGTCTTGGCACTTTATAGTGACATCCAGGTGTCAGCACCTGTTTCTGACACTCAAGGGCCACTGCTGTTTTCCCATATGCCTCAGTGGGCTATCAACACAGTGACAGGAGAGGTATTATCCAGGTCACCATAGCTGAGGTGAGGCTCCTCCAGGGCAGCCCCCAGGCCCAGGCATTTACCCAGGCAGGGCCATGGCCTTCCCAAACACAGGGGCTCTTAACGCTGCCAGGCTGTGCCAATCTGTCTCTTCCAGTCTGCTTTTGTTGATGTGCCAGGTTTGGAAATGAGCAACGAGACCTATGTGTTGGTTCTGTTCATGGCAGCTCAGTAGCAGAAGCTTGGCCATGAAAGAGCAGCAGATGGTCATAGAAAAGGAAGCCATGGGCTGGTGCTCTCAACAGGAGCTAGGCATGGGGCATCAGGAAGGGAGGATTCCCTAATGGTATTTCCCTAATCTGACTTAGTAACTCCTCCCCAGTCCCACCACAGCCATCTGACACCCTTTATCAGCCCTGTGTCATGCCATTTGTCTTGGAGGAGGCACCTTATTTCCTGCTGCCACCATCCTGTGCTCCATGAGTAAGAGCAAATGTGACTTCTCTGGGTTTGTGTTGCTCATCTACTGGTATTTTCCAAGCGCTGGTCTTGCTATAGTCTCTTCCTTGCTCGGCTCCTCTAATTTCCTCTCTGTTCACAACAGTAAGGACACTGGCTCACAGCCTCAGTACTGACCATCTCTAACCCCTACCTTGGAAGAGGACACCAGCATCCTGTCTCTGCATGGAACATAAGGACCCAGATGAGGATGGAGGGTTGAGATGCAGGGCTGAAATTTAGACTCCCTGTAGGTGGATTCTTTTTGTCCTGCCTGTCAGTCCTGCAGCAGCTTATGAAATAACACTCTGGGACTTAATATTATATGTAATTGTTTGGTCAGTGGCTCAAACATTCTACTGGTTAGCTCTCTCTTATAAATTAACCTATTTCTATTAATCAGTGTATTGCCGAGGCTGTGGCTTACTAGTAATTCCCTGGCATGTAATTCCTTTGGAGGCTACACGGTGTGTGTGTCCCATCCTGTGTTGCCCCCCACCCCCCTTCACCACCTTCCTTCTCTCTGCATATTTGTTTGGATTTCCCCACCTAGATATATTATGTTTGACCATTGGCTGAAAGCATTATTCATCAACCAATAAAAGCAACACATATTGGCAGCACAGAGAAGGCGATCCTAAATCATCTCCCCTTTTCTGTCTAATTGAAAAGAAAGGTTTTAACTTTAAAAAGTAAAATTACATATAACAAAATAGTTATCAAGAAAGAATTACAGTTACAATATTTAGTCTATTTTTATTTGGAAAATTTAAAAAACTCTATCATTTAGCCTATCTTTGTGAGTCTAAAGTTTTATATCTAATTTATCTGTTATTATAACTAAGGAAAACTGTAATTATAAGTCTTCAACTCCATCAAAGACCCCAGAAGGACATAATATTACCTAAGAAAACAGGAAGTACCTTGCAAGCAACTTCCAAAATTCTAGAAATGACAGAGACATCTGGCTGCCTGGACAATCATCCAAAGTTCCTCTGTAATGTTGGGGTATGCATGTTTAGTCTCTGAGCCTAGAGTGTCTGGCAGACTTCTCAGGGAAGCTGGAAATTTGAAGATCTCTTCTTCCTTGTACTGGCAAAGTTCATCACTTGCTTTCTTCTGTGTCCTGCAGAATGTCTGGCAGTTTCCTCTGTTAAGCAGGAATCCTGGAGAACTATCCTGTCTTATCTTGGTAAGTTCAGCAGTCACTCTCCTGTGGGTCCTGTATGTCCAGTTCATACAGCACACCATCAAGCAGTCTTGGCAAGAGCAGTTTCTTACCCAAATTACTAGCCCTGCCACACTGAAGGCAAACTCCATAATGAGTTTCTTTGATGCCCATAATGCTTTCTGAAGTAATTGGTGCTCCCAGGAGCAGGTGTGTCTCACTGCCGAGAAAAGTCTAAGTTCTTAAAACATTTTAAATGCCATATTCTGTAGGTCTTTGAGGTATTTGAAGATTACCTTCAATATGAAATATATCTCTTTATATCTAGAAACCTAACTAATATAATCAAACTATAAGTTTGATTATTATAGATGACTATTAATCTGTAGTTCTTAATTATACATTATATTTTTAAATGAGCTGCATAAACACAATACCTTAAATGAGTGTAAAAATATGAAAAGCATAACAAACTTGATCTTAAAATTATATCAATAAACAAAAATCCATACCAATGGAAAGTATTCCTTTCTTTATCACCTCCTACTGCCCATCTGCTTTCCACCCTGGCAGCTGGCAGTCTTCCTCAAACCCTGATCTTGATGCTCATGTAACATGCCCCAAACCAAACTCCCCTAGATTTCCTCCTTAGTCCACCAAATTCCAGCCCTTCCTGATGTCTCTCTGCCTACTCTACTGTTTTCTAATAGTGCCTGTCCCATCCCATCATCCCTGTGGAGATACACCTGACTTTCTTCCTTCCCTCCATTTAATTCAATCATCAGATCTGATATTGGCAGTCATACCTCGTCACACACCTGTCTACAGAACAGCTCTGCTGTTGTCTTCCTAGGTGTGATGGCATACCTCTGTTCTGTGCTGCAGCCTCAGTCATCCACCCTGCCCCCTCCTGTGAGCTTGCAGCTTTCAGGATTTTGTATCTTAGAATTTCAAGGTAGACTGGAAACCTTAATGGCTTCAGGGCTTCTGCAATAGAAAAGCCCCCTAGAGCTAAGTATCAGGAGGCCCTGCTCACTCTTCTGGTATTGTGTTCCTACTGGGACACAGGCAGAATGAGGAGGTAACTGGACAGCAATCACACTGTTAGAGGTGACAAGGAATTTGTTAAATCGACTTGCAGAGGACTCATGCCAGCCCCCATTGTTCCTATGGTGTCTTCCAAAGTTATGAAGCTGATGAAGACAATCTGCTCATCCTTCTGGGGTAAATAAACCTTTGTGATAAGAATCTTGTGTCTGGCATGTTCTGTGCTGACTCCGAGGTCCCTTCAGCCCTTCTATTTTTCCATCTCCTTCATTATGCGAGAGTTTGAGGGTCCCTACCACATACATGCAGGGACCCCTGAGCACTAGAGAG
Organism: Phodopus roborovskii; assembly: GCF_943737965.1. Classification (NCBI taxonomy): domain Eukaryota; kingdom Metazoa; phylum Chordata; class Mammalia; order Rodentia; family Cricetidae; genus Phodopus; species Phodopus roborovskii. Next base: position 26,358 of record NW_026125234.1, on the reverse strand, counting down.
TTTTTATTTTCCTGGAACAAACCTATTTATTCCAACTAGCTCAACCACCCCATATTCCCTTAAAATCTATCCTCACAAGGCTTCTTAATACCCCTCTGTGCCAGGAATGACCACATTTTACTCAACCCCCCCTCCTCTTATGGATTTTCCAACAGGAGTCTGTCCTGGCCCCAGCTGGTAGGCAACACAGTCACCTGTGATCCAGCCCTGAGAACACCTTATCCCATGCTGTTTGCTGTAGGAGGGCAATGTCTCTCCTTACCCATAGTTCCTGTGGTCATATGTTTTCAGTTATCTGTGGACAATTATAGGGTGAATATGTTAAGGGAGGAAGGGAGGGAGGGAGAGACAGAGAGAGAGAATTCACATGAGTTTTCAAATTTATTTTTGGTGTGTGTGTGTGTGTGTGTGTGTGTGTGTGTGTGTGTGTGTGTGTGTGTGGTGGAGTTAGAGTTACAAATGGTATGTCCCACCCAATATGAATGTTCAGAAATTAACTTGGGTCTCTTGCAGGATCAGTTTGTATTCTTAGCCCTGAGCCATCTCTCTATCCCCCACATGCATTTTAGCAAAGCACACTGTTTTAAGTGTCCTACTTGTATAAGCTAGCATAAGAAACTGCAGTAGAAACATCCCAGAGTCATGTGTGGTGTTGTCACCAGAGCATTCCCATGGATGGAGACATCTTCTGCATTTCTAGATGGGTTAGTGCTCACACAGTTGGAAGGGCATTCAGTTGTCTGGAAGCCTGAAAGTTTTGTGTAAACAGTTCTTTTTCTTGTTAATCCCTAGATGTTGGATGAATTAGAGATACAGAACACAATACAAATAAAGCCAGAAGCATTTTTCTTAATTGAATTTGCAATGTCTGTAATTATCTCCATTTAGAAACCCGTATGATCTACTTCAAATGGATGATGGGATTAGAGTTAAAGGCTAGGGTATCCTCTGGATGACTGAGGCCACCAACACTCAGCCTGGATCACACATTGAATGAAGGTTTTCTGCAATTCTTCTGCCCAGAGTGTTTGTAGCCCAAGACAGGCTACCAGGTTGACATATGAATGCCTCTGCAAGGTCTGCATGAGAACCCATAGTGATTTTGGTTGGGAATAAGTAGACTGCCCAACTTGGAGTACTCACTCCTCCCATTTTTAGCCCTTCTGCTATTAACAGGGGCACAATTGCCTCCTGTCTGTGATGCAGAGGATCCGGGGGAGGGGTAATGCTACACACATGGTCAGTGGAGGAGCTGGGGCTTATATGATACTTAGATACCCTGAATGAAGGATTATGTATCACAAAGAGCAGGTGTGAATGATCCAAAGCCTAAGAACACACCAGTGTATATGTGTGAGCACTGGAGGAAAAAAGAGCGAGAGTGTGTGTTTGTGTGGGGTGTTTGGCTGATCACTACCCTGATCACTACCCATCATTGCTTCAGATCCCCTGCACAAAGATGAGTCCCTTGCCTTTCTCGCCTGGGAAGGCGAGCATGAATGCTGCTGCTGGTACTTCCAGCTTCAAGTAGAGCCCTTCTACTGGTGTAGATTTCCTTCCCTGGGTGTCAGGCCAGCACTGTGCTCACTAGAGTGCATGGGAGAAAGTGCCTATGAGAAGCGGGACCAGCTACCCACCACCCCTCATTTTTACTGCTCCTCCCCTTGGCTCCTTGGTGAGCATTGACAGACAGTGATGACTCCACTTTGAGTAGCCTGGGCCCATCCTTTTACATGCTTGTGTGTGATTTTTTTTTTTCCCCCTGAGAAGCTGGCAGGGTGGCTCTTAGGGTGACCTTAGGGACAGGCAGGGCTGGCATCAGAGTGTTTCTTTTCTGGAGTATCCCTCTTTCAACATGTAATTTATGCTTCATGAGTTCAGTTTTGGACAAGTATGGATTTATTTTGTTCATGCTGCGTGTGGTGACAATATTTAATGAAGAGACATTTCAAGACACCTTCTGAGCTTTTGGATCCTGAGACAAGAATAATAGCTTCACAGAACCACTTGCTAAAACAGGTTCTAAACCACAATTTACTTAATGAAGAGAAACCAAAAAGCCCAGCTTCACTGCTGGCCTGAATATTCCCTTCAGTGTGTCTCAGCTTGCACACTTTAGTGAGCCCACAGATCTGGAAGCTAAGTGCTTACAAACTGCAGTAAATTGACTACTATTTATGTAAAATAACCCAGCAGGCTTCTGTTGGAATTTCAGTGCAAGAAGCTCTTCCCTATATCTGTGTGGCACTCCTTACTGAGGTAGGGACTGTGGCATCTCTTTACAATGTATGCTCCTGGTTACCTGGGACTTGTGTTGAATTTTTCCAAGAGTTCAATCATGACAATATGGAGAGTGAGCCCTGAAATAGCATGGCTTCTGGAACAATTTGCGTGGGAGATGGTTGGCTTGTGTGTCTATCATTGTGTGGTATCCTAAAAGAATGTAGCTTTAGGCCATGTCAGCTGCTTTGAAAATGAGGGAAGCCCCCGAGGGTGAGGTGTAGAAAGAATTTGGGTTTCTATCTTTCATGTGGACCTGGCTATCTAGAAGTCTGAGAGTTCTGGCATGGACTCAACCATGCCTCCTGGATCCCAACTCACTTCCAAGACTCAGAGGAAGTATGCCTCTGAGATTCTGGGAGGCTCGGGTTGTGGTATTTGGTCTTGTATCAAACAGCTTGCTAAAATATCACCTTCATTTTCTCACATCTCCATCTTAATTTCCCACCAATATGCCATTGAGTATATTCTACCTGCAGCCTGAGTAATTAATTAATGGTGAATTCCACTTACTTTGGAGCAGACCTTGTAACATGAGATGTTGGAAGGTTTCTGGACTGGATTTTTAGCATCGTCATTGTTAATTAGATGAGCTGAAGTGAGCCATTTGGAAATGAAAACACGTTGCTCTGACTTTCAGGCCCACTGGGTCCTATTAATGTTTTCTTTCCATCACCTAGTAGATATGTGCAGAAGAAGGCTTGGGACTCCAGGCTCATATTTGCATGTAGTAATATGACTTTGGAGATTGTTTCTCGACTCCTAACAAGGAGTGTCTATGAGTTATGCCTCTTTCTTTCTATATTTTGCTGGGCTTAATTGAATCTGGCATTTTTACTGTCTAAAAAGTCAAAGAAGCAGGACCCAGAGCACTGACACAGCTGTGTTATGAGTGGGGGTGTTGTTAGTGTAATGTACCTAGCAGTGTGTTGTAAATGGAGTTCTTAATTGGTCTAAGTAATAAGAACCTGGAGACAGATATAGAGGAAAAATGCTACAAGACCAAAGAGAAGAAGGAGCAAGCCACAGTCACATCTTACCTCAGCAGAAAGAGAGTGAGTTCCTGTTTCCCCCTGCTTATTTCCCGTTTCCACCCAGCTACCTCACTTCCTGTCTGTCTGTATAGACCTCCAGATCTCTATGGTTAACTAGTGGCGAGCTCCATTCTCTGACCTTCAGACAGGCTTTATTTGTACAAGCAAGATATCACCAATTGACCTCTGTCCCTACTTGTAAAAGGGACCCCCCTCTCTTTCCCATTGTCTCAAGCATTTTTTTTTTTTTAAAAGGTCTTTATACACTGGCTTCCAGTATGTATCAGTTTACTTGTCTTGCCTGCATGTTGATTGTCTCCATAGAGAATGAGAATCTCATTTTAGCTTTAAATCCCTAGAAGCAGATATTGGCACCTAAGGTAGACCAGATAATGGTTCCCTAAAGATGTCTGTAATTTACCTTCTCCCCCCCCCAAATTGTGAATGTGTGATCTCTTCAGGATCAATATCATCACAGGGCTCTCCTGAGAGAGACAGCAGGTTGATGGCAAAGAAAGGATGATTGAATTGGAAGGTATTTCAGGCCAGAGTGAGGTACTGTAAAGATGGAAGAGGCCCAAGGGCCAGCGATACATCTAGAGAGATGCATTGTGAGGATGGAGGAGGAGACAGTGACTAGGGCATTCTCTAGAAGATACAAAGACAAGGAAACAGACTGTCCCCTGGAGCCCATATGAAGAGCCAATCTTGTTGACACTTTGGTATCAGAGTTCTGAGCTCAATAACTTAAGGGAAATAATGTTTGCATCACTGAACTTATGGTTTCTTGTCACAGCTACAATGGGACATTAATCCGTAACCTTGTACTTTCCGAGATCCAGGTGCTTTTTGTGTGAAATGATAGAGTGTAGACCTGGACGCCCAGCCATGTGTCTGTTGCTTGTGCATGAAATCCATTTCCATGAGTGCTCATCATCTACCTGGAGCACTTCTGCCTCACTCCATCCAAACCAGGCTGATGCTTCATGAGGCTTAGCAGACACATGCTTGGGATGGTTTTAGTTAAAAAATAGTCTTTGACCATCTAAGCATTGAACAAAATACCCATTAAAAGGAAACTTAGAGAATCCTTTCATGAAGTTTTCATGGTGTGTTTAAAGTAAAATATGTGAGTGTGTCACTCTGTCATCTGTTTCAGAGATGCTGGGGGAGGTATGATAAAAGAAAAGCAGAGGGGTGGGGATGGGGCAGGGGCGGGGCTGCAGTCTTTGAAGACACCGTTTTTGGTGTTTTTTTTTTTTTTTTTTTTCCCTGAACTCTGCAATTCTCCACAGAACACATGTATACCTTTGGCTCAAAAGGCTTCTTTGAGGTTTGTTTCATGCTTCTTTGTGTTTTGTGTCTCAGCATGTCCTTTGCCGAAGCTCAGCATGTTGCTCGCATTGTGACAAACTGGTGCTAAGCACATGCTCAGGAAGGTGGTAGAGGGACCATCTGGTATGGGGGTGGTCCTGAGACTGCTGAGCCCTCTAATGCCTGCCCCAGTCCCTCACTCCCTGTCTAGATCTGGTTGTCTCTTCCATAAACAAGGGACGTGTGAGATCACTCCAGGGACATTCTCTTCTGGTTTTCACTGCTTCTCACTGTCTTGTGAAAATGAATTCATGGAACACACGTGGGCTCTGCTCATAGGAGAGTCCCAGATACATAGTCCTTGGAGGTGTGCTGGCCTTCCAAAGCTTGTCTTGAGGAAACAACAACGGCAACAAATCAGTTTGTAAACATGTTAATAAGCTTCCCAAAGACCACTATTCATCATTCTGATTGAAACCTTTTAAATCGCATAATTGTGCTCTGTTTTTCTCAGTTACCATAATAAAGTAGCTTTTGGGGCAACAATGATTAACTACACACCTTACAGCACATGATGCTTTTGTCTTTAGGTGTCTGATTGTTTTGGTTTTGCATTTATCTTAACTCTGTGTGGAATGGATCGGGTGGGAGGCTAGTGTGGCAATCATTACTTCCTAATTTTGTCTAAAATTAGCAGTGATGAAGCTCGTATTTTCTCTTTAAACACGTTGCTTTCTCCTTTTTGACATAGCAAAAGCTCACTGCAGTCTTGGCCTTTATTGATTTGTGCTTCAAAATGAGACCTACAGCCATATAAATACCCATATTTTTTTAAAGGCTTAATGTACGACTTCTTTAAAGATTTATGAGATTCTGCAACTAGATTTTTATATAAGGAAGTACAGACCCTAAATTTGTTGCCTGTAATAAGATCAGAGGGACTGATTCATTGGCTTTTGGTACTTTATAGAAAGTCGATCAGTACAGTTCCCTGACCCCTGGGGAACTTTGGGGCTTGGGTCTTCCATCAACCTCCGATGTACATTACAGAGTAAGGTTTTCTGTTGAAATGGCTCAGGAAATGCATAATTCAATAACCATAACTGGAAGTCCTTGGATGACTCTCCTTCTCTAATGTGAACCATACCTCACCTCCATCCGAATTCCCAGCTTGAGAATATGCCTTCCAGTTTCACAGGTCAAAGAATTGTTTTGAATCCCTTAATACTAAGTCATAAAAGGGAAAGATGTAGAAATAATTGCTTATGGCTCAAGACAATACCTATGAAACCATGCTGATCCAAATGAAATAAACAGGTTATGAGATATTAGAATTATCTGCTCTGGCGAGCGTGAAGTGGACATAACTCAAGGGTATGATAGCATCCCCCACGTGGAGAATAAACTAGAAAGCCAGACAGCGAAAAGGAGGGGCAATAAAAGGGCTTTCTTTGTTCTTCACCATAAAACCGTCATTGTGTTTAACGGCATGACCTCAGAGCAGAGGATGTGTGTTGAGGTGGAAGATATGGTTGGGGCTGGGTCATGGGTGAGTCTACTCGGCTGAGAACTGGACCTAGGACCACACAAGCCACATCTACTATATCCCACAGAGGCACAGCCATCTGAGTGTTTAGAACGAGCTCTGCTCTCAGGCAGAATTTTAACATCAGTTCTAAAGTAATTCCCCCCATCCCCCCCTCTCCATATTGTCTGTGAATGCATGCTTGCTTGAGTTAACATTAGGTGTCTTTCTCAGTTACTCTTCATCCCTCCCCCCTTTTATTTGAGACAGGGTCTCTCACTGACCTTGAGTTCACCGATTCAGCTAGAATGAATGGCCAGCAAGCCCTAGGATTCCCCCATCCCTGTCCCTGCCCAGCCCCAGCACTGGGGTCACAAATGCATATTGCCACGTTGGGCTTTTTAATATGGGAGATCTGACTCAAGCCTTCAATTTGAACACTTTACCAACGGGGCCACTTCCCTGGTCCCAGAGTAAAGTTTCTTCCATGTAGAGAGGAACAGGGTGGTTCTCTGAGCTTGGATGCCATGTTCTTTTGCAGGGAGCAGGAGGAATCAAGCGTCACCTGAGATCTTTTATAAGGCACTGTTAAAACTTTTCATAAAAATCACATGCATGATTTACACCTTTAGGGAAGTAGAGAAAACAAGAATGTTGCCATTTAAACAATGAATAGAGACTATTCATCAACTAGCACAGGACACACCAAGCCCTGGCCTTCCTACGCAGTGTTTCTGGCTTCCACATACATGAGCAGGACCTATCATCATGATAAGTGGCTGCACTCTTCCTCATTGTTGCCTTTAATCTATGTCACAAATGCATACATTACACTCAGCTTGGCACATCCATGGACCATTCCCATCATCTGGGAAGGAAGTCCCCAATGAGACTCTTCCCATGAGAGGTGAAGAGGACACGGGTTGGGCAGCCACAGTGATTTCAGCCATGGACACTCCTTCTGTCTGTTTTTGAGCTCTATATCTGCAGACGCACACTTTCTGAGCTCATGTATGATGTACGTAGGATCCACCCATGCTGTTTTATGGGAACACACTTCTACTATGAGACCATGTTCCTTTTTTCATATTTCTTGCGTTTAAATGTTCCAGACACCTGAAGTTCTAGTTTATTATGAATGAATTTTCTGTGAACATACTTGAACCTGTGCTCTGGGAAGATCCATTCATTTTCTTGGGTACCATCTCTAGGAGAAATATTGCTTGGTCATAAAATGCTTGGGTAATCCTTCACTCTCTGTGGGTGTGATGGTTAATGAATTAAGAAATGCCTAGGGCTTTAGTGTGGTACTCTGTGAAGGTGTTTCCAGAGATAATTAGCTGAGTGAAGACCTACCCTGAATGTGACACTATTCCATGGTATGGGGTCCTCCACTAGATAAAAAGGGAGGAGGGAGAAAGCCCCCTGAGCGTCAGCATTCCTTTTTTTTTTTTTCTCCTGGTCTGACAAGAGGTAGGGAATTGCAGCCTCACTCCCGCAACCATGTCTCTCACCATGATGTACTGTGCCCCATCAGAACAAGGGCCAGAGTAAATCAGAATAAATCCTTCCATCTTTACATCGTTTCTATGGGGTATTTTGCCACAACACCGAGAAAAGCAACTAATATCATGGGGAGTGGTTCCTGAACTCTACTCAGATGCTGACCTAATTTCCTTTCTGCTATGATAAAATACCCTGACAAAAAGAAACTTACAGGAGAAAGGGCTTTATTTCATCTTATAATTCCAGGTTGCGGCAGAACCTCAAACAGATAGCCGCATCACACCCACAGTGAAGAACAGACACGAATGAATGGGTGCATGCCCGCATGTTCAGTGCCGTTTCTTTATTCGTACAGTTAGGGAATGGTGCTGCCCACAGTGGTCCTGGGTTCCCCACATCAAATGACCATAATTGACACAATCTTCCACAGACATACCCACAGGCCAACCAGGTTTCCAAGGTTGTTTGAATTTGGGGGTGGGGAGCTTGTGGGAATGGAGGTCTGGCTTTATGTTCGCGGTCTTAATAGATGCTGTGAAATAGCTCTTTAGAGCACACTAGCTGCTCCGTCTCCTCCAATTTCTACCTTTTACATTTCAGCCATTTTTGTGGGCTTGTAATGACATTTAAATGTTGTGGGTATTCGATCTAACAGCCAATTGTAGTGGGGTGGCTCGGCCCAATGTGGGTGCTCTTCTCTGGGGGTTTGTGACCTGAAGACCCCCCAATATAAGATCGGCGGGGGTGGTGGTGGTGGTGGTGGTGGTGAAGGATGCAGTCTTGGAAAGTGGACAAACTGGCAGCGAGCCACTTGCAGTGAGTGACTGGGGACAACTGCAGTGTAGCAGCTTGTTTCTGTCTCTTGAGTGTAGTGTTTTTTAATAAATTGTAATGTGACTCCACTGGCCTCCTCCCTCTTTATTTACTTCTGGCTTTAGTATGCATTTTTTTGATGAAAAACTACAATGAAAAAACTGTTCTATGTTATTAACTGTGTGGATAATTATCTCTTACAATTTGCCTGTTCAATTTGGCCTTTTAAAAAATCAGGTAGATTTATATTATTGATATGGAAAAATTTGTTGTATATTCTGGATGTGAGTTTAGTTTTGGGTGTATGTTTTACAAATTTTTACTCGCTTAATGGTGATTTTCTTTAATGGATAAAAATTCTTAGTATGGACATATCCAACTGGGCAAGATTTCTTTCTTTTTTTTCTTTTCTTTCCTCTTTCTTTCTTTCTTTCTTTCTTTTTTCTTCCTTCCTTCCTTCCTTCCTTTTCTTTCTTTCTTTTTTTCTTTCTTTCTTTCTTGTCTGACCTGCCTGTTATTTGGGGACATTTTCCTACCCTAGGTGTTCTTGTTGCATTTTTAGTCTCTGGAGTTAGATGTGCGGTAGATCTTGAATGGTTTTGGGGCCAGCGTGGAGTAAGTATGAAGGTGTATGGCTTTCTGCTTTGTGGGGCTGCTCTGTTACTTTACCCACCTGCACGGAAGAATTCCAAACAAGCACAGGTACCTTTCGTTACAAAGCATGCCTGCCCCTGCTTTCACTCTCCACTGCTTGTCTACTTACTGTTCCTACTGCCTTGTCTTGGTTGCTTGTATAGTAATTCTGAAGTCTGATCCATGGGGTCTCTAACAATCCATGTCTGAGATCCCTTGGCTTTTCTGGATCCAGAGCCAGGCTTTTGGTAGGGACCGTGCTGAATCTGGAGATCAATTCGGGGAGAACTGACATTTAAAAAATAATGACTTCTCTAATCCATGAACAAGGCTTTTCCTCCCCACTGTGTCTCCTTCAGTTTATGTCAGTGTTCTATAATTTTTCATGTAAAGGCCTTGTACTTTAAAGAAATAAATGTATTCCTACGCATTGACTCTTTTGCTATATTAAACAGTATCTTTCCTAGTTTTTTTGCTCTCCTAGCAAACAAAATTTCTAAATTGTGTTGACTCCTTCTGTTGAACATGTTAATAGAGACCTTTCCAAAAGTCCATTGTTGATTCTTACCATTTATTTATAAATTATTACCGGCTGTCTATGCAGTTCTGTCACCCATGAGTGATAGAATTTCCTATGTCCCTCCATCCTTTGCTTTCTTCTACTCTCCCTCCCTCCATTCAGTCCTCCCTGTCCTCCTTCTCCTTCCTCCTTCTCAAATCCTCCCCTCCTCTCCTCCCTTCACCACTCCCTCCTTTCTCTCCCTCTTCCCACCCAGCCCATGATCCCTCCCCTTTCCCTCCCCCTTCCTTTTACTTAGTTGTTTATTTCCCTTTGTGGCTCAAGCACAATATTTCCTGCATACTGTTTGACAGGGATGATAAAGGCTCCCCAGGCTCACAGGAGTAGTGTTCTGTTTTTACATCAAGCATGCTATTAGCTGTAGGCTTCTTTAAAACACACACATTCTTTACCATATGTTAGGACACCCTTTTTATTCCAGTTTTTGGAACATTTTAATCATGATGGATAGGTATTGCATGTTATTAATCTCTTGAGATAATCCTGTTTTTGTCTTTCTTCTATTAAAGGGCTCGAGTAACATTTATAGGCATTTAAATGTTAGCCCCATGTTTCTGGAACCAGCCCCATCTGGCCATGATCTATTATGCTTTTACCATCCCTAGATTCAAATCACTAATGTTTCCTTAGTGTTTTTGTGCTCACAAATGGTGTTTAACTATAATTTTCTTTCTTGGTAACATTTGTGCTGTGTTTTGGAGTCAGGGTCATGTACTCATAAAATTTATGGTGAATGTCCCTTTCTTTTCTCCGAATGTATATTTTTAGATGAACAATAATTTTTAAAGGTTTGGGGAAAATGACCAGCAAACCAACCTGAGTCTGGAAGTTTTGTTCCCCCCACCCAGGGGCCTTGTGCCTGCCAATCATGAGCTTGATCACGGAGGAGCTCCTGGACCTGGGAATTTCTTCACAAGAGACTTTGTACTTATTCAATTTTTATAAAACAGTATGGGGCAATGGAAATGTATTTTTCTCACACCAGCTTTCAAAGCTGTGTTCCTCAGAAATTGTTTTCTTTTTATCCAAGTAGCACCTGACATTTCATGCTGTGACTGGTTAGTCTCACCGAGTCCCTGAGATGTTAGCGATGTCCCCTCTCCTTCCTGATACCGGTTAATGGTAATTTCACAGCTCTCTTTGGAGTCATCATTCATGGCAGAGGACTGCCTGCCAGTATTATTGTATGTACTATATAATGTGCTCTGATGGACACATGACTGCAAAGGCTGTCTCTACCAGCAAGCAAAGTGACACAAGCTTCCCTCCGTTACATTGTCCTGTGGCAGTACCCACTGAAACAGACTCCTGGAGAATGTCTAGTTAATTACACATGTCATTGGTTGGACTCCTGTTACTGGACTTCCTGACACTTGACCCATTCATCCTGTTCAACAGGACTTCATATCTTTGACTCACTTCTCTCTGCCCTGATCCTGGTAGTCACCACTGTACTACTGTCTATTTCTGTTTTGTAACTTTCACAGATTCAACACACAGTTGTTTCTGTGTTTATCTTATTTCATGTCCCCCCATGTTTATCTGTATTGCTGCAAGTGGCTGAATATATTCCCTTCATTCTCACTCTCTGTCACCTGCCATCTATCTGTCTATCTGTCTATCTATCTATCTATCTATCTATCTATCTATCTATCTATCATCTACCAATTTACTATCTATCAGTTATTGCGGTAAACAGTGAATAACAAGTGTGCTCTAAGAAAAGGAGAATCGAGAACAAAATGACCTACATATCTAGTCCTAGGGTGAGGGCATAATGGAGTTTACAATAGAGTTGTCCTAAGCTGGAAAACGTAAGTCTAGTACCTAATATATCTAACAAGCCGGGTGGGTGCCGCCGAGAGGCTCTGCGCAAATGTAAAGTCCTGTGCGGAAATGGGCAAAAAATGTTAAGCGGTAAGTGCCTTCTCAGGTCTGCTTTAGCGGCAAAGATCTCCTTTGCAGTAAGGAAAGAGGCAAATGTCCCAAAGCTGTGGTGAGTCCACCTGGTTAAACCCTGCCCGTTGGGGAAGGTGGGGAGGGGGCGGCTTCTGCCGCCTGGGGGCAAAACCCAGGTAAATCCCACTTCTGACACCAGATATTGCGGTAAATAAGGATCAGGATAAACAAATAGGCCTAATAGATGTTTATTCAGGGAGAAATAACTTACAACCTAGACAGATGAACACCAGGAAATTCAACCCGATCCTCTCCTGTCCGAGTCACGCTAGAAAGAGAGATCGCCTTCCTGGCCCCCTCCGACCTCCTTCCTTAGGTCACCTCCGCCCATCGCTCCACCCCCCCAGTGGGCGTGGTCAGTGCTACAGAAGGACTACCTCACTACAATCAGTCTATCAATAATTTGTCTATTATATATCTACCCATGTATCCATCACCTATATGTTTGTCTTTTCCTGTCTGTCTATAATCTCTAGCTACCAAATACCTCTGCCCCCACATTCTCTTTTCCTTTCTGATGCAACATTTGTGTGGTTTCCATTTCTTGGCTGTTGAACATAGCTCTTCAATGAACATGGAAGCTCAGATATCTCAACAGGGCGTGGTTTTATTTCCTGTGACTGATTGTTTGGTCTTATGGCAATTTCCCATAATGTCTTGCTAATTCACATTTCCATCAATAGTGTGTAGACCCTAAGGCTGCACTTTTTATGTGCAGACCCCCAAGGGCACACTTCTGGGAGCCACAATCTTTAGTAGGACTCTCCTCCTTTGTGACATTTGTCATTTTGGTGTCATGGGAAGCCATGTGTACTGATATGATGTCACATTTCTAGGATCTCATACTGAGGGCTGAATATGGTGGTTGTTGTGTGCCTTTCCCTCTCTTATGCCCAAGGTTTTGGCAGTGTGACCACTTAGATTTCATCACAGGAGGTTTAATAAAGTTGGCAGGTACAGTAGACTGCTCCCGGGTGTCTAGGGTAGAGGGGTTGCTCTTGGGCAGATGCACACATCAGCAGGCAAGGCTTCTATTGTGCTCTTGGTATCCAGAAAACTCTTGGATAACTGTCTCCATGTGGCCTCTGTTGATACTCTCTCCCTCCTCTTTCTCTTCCCTGCTCCTTTTACCATTATATATTAGATTTTGTAGAAATTCCAGCTGAATCCCTGCCTCTCACAGTGAGCTGTTTTAACTCCTTTAGGTAGTAGTTGCTGGTGTAGATAACAAACTCATCATGACTTCTTTTCTCTAACTGCAGTGGGGCTGTCAGAGCAGTCTATGTGTGCCATTATGTTCTCTGGCCACTGTATTCATTCTGTTGTTCCGTGCAGTAGCTGACTTACATCTCTTTGCCTTTTTTCAAATTTGACAGTTCCCACTTCACAACTGCAGCCCAGTAGTCATCCTACTCTGTGGGAAACAGAAGCTGCTCCCGAGTGTTCCCCTTACCCCACAAACCTCTTGTCTTTCTAGCTTGTCTGGACCCAGGAGGTCCCTCCTGCTGTCTGAGCTGGGCCTTAGCGATGGTTAGGTTCTGGTTGCACCTGCTCAAGTATTGTCCTTTCTGCAGCTTAGATAACGCTTGTCTTTCCAGGTCCTTGCTCTGAGCCAATGACCATGCTCAGGCACAAGCCAGTGTGGCTGTGGAAAATGCTCAGATTCCACTTCCAATTGATCTCATGTTTCTCTTTTACTCCAAAACATTATTTTCCCTCAGAAATTGTTTTTATTTTATGCACATGGGGGCTTTGCCTGTGTGTATTTATGCACCACACAATTGCTTGATGATTATGGAGGCTAGAAGAGGACAACAGATCCCCTTGAACTGGAATTTCACATGGTTGTAAGCCACCATGTGGGTGCTGAGAATCAAACCTTGCTCCTCTGGAAGAGTAGTCTGTGCTATTAAGTGATAAAAGACCTCTCCAGCACAATATTTTCTTTTGTGAGAGGGTCTCAGGTAGGGTCAGGATGGTATCAACTCACTGTGCAGCTGAGGATGACCTTGAACTTCTGATCCCCTTGCCACTACCTCCTGAGTGCTGGGATTACAGTTGTCCACCACTATGCTCAATTTATGTTGTGTTGAGGATTGAGCCCAGGACTTTTTTTTTTTATTCTTGGCAAGTATTCTACCAACACAGCAACATCTCCAGCCCCTGTCACCAATATGTTTCTGTGCTGTTTTGCTTTACCCCTTCACCTCATTGAGCCATTCTGCTCACTCCAGCTATCCCTCTTGCAGCCATAGTTTCCAGGAAATACACATATGCCTTGGCTAGGGTTTTATTGTTGTGAAGAGACACCATGACCACGACCACTCTTACAGAGGAAAACATTTAACTTGGGCGGGCTTATAGTTCAGAGGTTTAGTACATTATTGTCATGATGGGAAACACGACAACATGTAGGCAGACATGGTGCTAGAGAGGTAGCTGAGAGTTCTCCATTTGGATCCTCAGGCAGCAGGAAGTGGCAGTGGCATGAGCTTCTGAGGCCTCAAAGCCTACCCACTAGTGATGCAAATTCTCCAACCAAGCCACACCTACCCCAACAAGGCTACATCCCCTAAAAGCGCCACTCCCTCTGATCCTATGGAGGCCATGGTTTTTCAAACGACCACAGCATCTTCATGAGGGCTGTCTGAGGCACAGTGCCTCCAGTGCCGGTGCAGAAGGAACACAATGCATTTTAGGTCAGGTCACTAGCCTCTTCCTTAGCTTTGGGGTGGTGACCTCGTTGTCCCAATCTTATCCAGGACTGCTGAGTTTCCAGCAAGGGGCCATGCCTTGGCAGCAGGGTTCTCACGGGTGGGTCCCCATTGACCTCCACTCTCACAAGGCTGTGTTCTCACTCGGCCCTTGGGTTCACGGTCGTCTCTGTGGTACTCTATCTGCTCTCCCCTTTGGCTGCAGTTGGTGGGTTCTCCACTCCTTGTGGGCTGTCCCGGCACTCCTGTCTACCGTTCCTGGCTGCTCTGTGGTCAGCACACAGTTCATGAATACCCATGTATCTGCAGGTAAGTGAAGCTCACTGCATGTCCCTGTGCAGAGGGTTACAGTGACCTGGAGGACCAAGCATGTATGGCCACTAGAGGTCAGCCAGCATGGCAAGAGAAGTACGACCTGGGGCTTTGCCAGTGCCTTGAGACTGGCAGATCCACCTTCCACCCGCTTTGATTTTTTTTTTTTTTTGGATAGAGGCACACTTGAATGACCAGTGTTTGCAACTACTGGCAGTGTCAGGGGTAGGGGAGGGGGTTTCACCATTTGGGGGATTATATTCTCTCTATCTCTTTAGCATCAGGCCCTCTCTTCACTGCCCTTTTCCTCTGCATCTATTGCTTCTGTTTTCACCACATGGGGGAAGAGACTCAGGTTTGCTGGATCCCCATGGGAGGCATGTGCCACCTGTTAGAGGTGTCTCTCCATTGTTGAGAACACACTCAGGGCACCTGCAAGCCCAAGGCTGGTACTTAACTGTAGTGAGTCTGCAGCCAAACCATGTCAGACTTTCTTTAATATTTAGATTTCCCCTTACTTTGTCTTGTTGAGCTCCCCTTTTGCGAGCTCTCATGATGCTGCTGTGAGGGGAGGGTTGAAGATGTGGGCTTGCCAGCTAGCATGCTTTGGAAGCCAAGCATTTGAATTCTCATAAGTCAGGGTAGAGCTCCTGGCCCACTGGGTGTGGGCCTGGGCCAGAACCTGTACCTTTCCGGTGTCCGAGAGCTTGGTTTATGTTCAAAGCACAGGGCCTGATTCTGAAGCGCCAGCCAACCTACTGATTGCCCTTCATGTTATGAATGTTCTCCTGGGCCCATTAGCACATTTGAGCTTCCTTGACCTTGCTGAGTTCTGGGCCTGTGAGATTTTACCTGAGTATGCGTAGCCTCTTGAAATCCCCTCATTAGCAGTTTTGCCAGAGTCCAAGAGGGGAAAGAGATGCTGAGAGTTCTCTGCCTGAGAGGCAGGGCCCTCAGATCGTAGGTGAGCTTCTGAACAAGCTCCCTCTGCTCCAGAAACTTCCAGAGCTCTTCAGTGTTTTACCAGGATGGCTAGGCAGAGCCCCTACATAAATATGGTGCTGTTCATCAACAGTTTACACCACTGTTTTAAGTCTTACCTCGGTTTGTGGGGCCTTGTTCTTTCCAGGGTTGGTGTTTAGGGTGTCCTTGGTGGCTGAGAGTTGGGTCATCAAAGACATTAGGATACAGTCATTGGACCTAACAACAGAGACATCGCCATGGTCATCTACCCCAGTCTGCTTCCGATTGCCATAATAAACACATGACCAAAAACAACTTGGGAAGAAAATAATCTCCCTCGAGCTTATAGGTTACATACAGTCCATCACTGAAGGGAGCCAAGGGAGGAAGCTGGGGGCAGGAACTGAAGAAGAGGCCATGGAAAAAATGCTGCTTTCTGGTTTGCTTCCTCTGGCTTTCTCAGCTACTTTTTTGTTATGAACCTCAGGCCCACCTCTCAAGTGATGATGGCACTACCCACAGTGGGCCGGGACCTCCTTCTTTAATTGGCAGTTAAGACAGTGTCTCACAGATATGTCCACAGGCTGGTCTGGTGGAGGCAATTCCCCCCGACTGAAATTCCTTCTTCCCAAGTGACTCTAGCTTGTATTGACAAAAACCTAACCAGTACATCATAATCCTTAGGCTATCTCTGGTGCCATCAGAAGCTTCAGGGGACAGTACTATGATAACTGAGACCTGCTTTGTGCCGACTGGGCCTCAACTTAAGCATATGATTCAGAGGATTCACTTTTGGATCCTGAGGACATCTGGATGCTCCAAAGGTTTGCAGGGAGCATCTGGCTGAGAAGGCAGATAACGGATAGATGTTAGAGCTATCTGCCCTTGTTTGTCCTTGTACCTGTGTCACTCAACCTCCTTTCCTGCCTCCTAAGATTATCTTCCTGGGACACGGTTCCACCCTTGATTTTGGAGGAATCTACAGTATCATGCTGGCTCATGAAAATGTTCTAGATGAAATAAGGCTTCCTTAGTGTGTTGGTTTTAGTTTTAATTGCACACAACCTCTCTCCTTCCCCTCCCCTCCCCTCCCTCCCCTTCCTTTCTTTTTTTTTTTCAATTTGATGCAAACTAGAATCATTTGAGAAGAAGGAACCTCAACTGAGAAAATACTCCCAACCAGTCTGGTCTGTGGGCAAGCCTATGGGATATTTTCTTGATTAATGATTGATGTGGGAAGGCTTAGCTCACTGTGGTCAGTACTACCCTGGGCGATATTCCTGAGCTGTATAAGAAAGCAGGCTGAGCAAGCCAGGAGGAGAAAGCAGTGTTCCTCCATGGTCCCTGTATCTATTCTCACTTCCCTGTTTCCTGAATTCAGTTCCTGCCTTGATATCCATCAACAATGGAGCAAGACCTGAGTGTTGTAAGCTGAAATAAACCCGTTTCTCCCCTCTAATTGGGTTTTGGTTGTAGTATCTTATCACAGCACTAGAGACCCCAAATAAGGTAGCCTGAATGCATGTATTGCTCTCTGCTCTTGATTGTAGATGTGATATGACCAGATGCTTCAAAACCCTGCCATTGTGACTTTCCTGCAATGATGCACTATAACTGTGAGCTA
Source organism: Phodopus roborovskii (assembly GCF_943737965.1). Lineage (NCBI taxonomy): Eukaryota > Metazoa > Chordata > Mammalia > Rodentia > Cricetidae > Phodopus > Phodopus roborovskii. Next base: position 9,101 of record NW_026125234.1, on the reverse strand, counting down.
AAATATAAATATTTTCTTGCCAGGATATTTCATCACAGTAACAGAAATGAAACCAGGAGGCCAGATGGTTTGGAAACTAGTGGAGCTTTGGTTTATAAACTCTACATGATAAATTAGGTGGGATGTGGTCAGACATAAAGGTCCTTACTGGGAGGGGCGCTCCAGATTCTGTCCACATGGCATCACTGGAGAGCAGGCCCCTGTCTATTGTCCTTGCTGATCCTCCTAGAACTAAGACACTTGAAGTTTCTGTTACTTTCTAGAGAGAAGCTGGTGGGAAGGGTTGCTGGCTTAGGTGCAGGCTCAGACAAGCTTTGATTTTTATGTGTGAATGCATGTGTGTGTGTGTGTATGTATGATGCATATATATATTTTTTGGACTTCCCTTGCCCACATCTTCACTAGACCACATCCTTCAAGGAATGGCCAGAAAGTTGAATCTCCTTAAAACTAGACGGTGTCCCCCCCAGCCACAATTAATGAAGAACCTTGCAGAGGAGGCAGCTCTGAAGAAGACTCACTTACCTCTGACAATAGCTCCATTCTATGTGGCCATCTCTAGCCTGGGTCTCTGGTTGGCCAAACCATCTTTAGAAGAGCCATGGACACTGTCTTCTTGGTGCTTCTTGCTCTCCCAAGTGAAGCTGAGGACTCCTCCTGAAAAGCTTAGCAATAGGACACTGTGAGCTTTAACACTCAGCTGGGCTCCAAGCTGAGGTTTTGTGCACTGTCAAGAGAACAAAGAGATATTGCTGAAAATGCCCAGCAGTTTGTTTGATTGTTGCCTGAAGATTTTGTATGCTTACATGGCAAAGAAAAACAAAACAAACCAGTTTGTTATTAGTGACCAAACCAAACCAAACACAGCCACACCTCTGCTGGGGCACCAGTGCTGTTTGACCTCTCTAGTGGGGCAGTTTTCTAGAGAGTGCGTGGACACTTAGCAAAGTAGACTCCAGGCTTTGGACTTGACACCCTGAGCACAGATGGAGTAGTCAGGGGCTGTGACAGTTAGTTTTAATTGTCATTTGGATACAACTTAGAATCATATGGGAGGAGTCTCAATGAGGAATAGTCTCGGTTGTCTTAACTGGGGTGGGAAAGTGGGTGACACCATTCATGGATTTGGGGCTCTGGGCTTGGTAAGAATAGAAAAAGCTGAGCATTGAGCATGCATGCACTCATTTCTCTCTGCTCTTGACTGTAGATGTGACATGACTAGATGTGGCATGACTGACTGTCAAGCTCTCAGGAATGTGACTCCCCCACAGTGGTGGACCATAGTCTGGAATCATGAGCCAATATAAAACCTTTCTCTTCCCAATTACTTTTGTCAGAATATTTTATCACAGCAACAGACACCAACTAGTTGTCTTCTGTCAACCATTTTAGATAGCTGAAGCTTCCAGATGGGAATGACAGACCACAGGAGCCATCCTAGTGATTACTATGACCAAGTGTTTACAGTGCTGGTTCCTGATACTGACCGCTGACCTGAGATGCCACTTGAGATGGAAGAGAACTTTCCAGAAAGTTGCTTAATGATCTTGGCAAAGACTATCAAACTCCCAGAGAACTGTTCTATTGACATTAACTGTCAACTTGGCACAGCTTAGAATCACCTGAAAAAGAGCCTCAGTTGAGTAATTGTTTGTATCAGATTGGTCTGTGGACATGTCTGTGAGGGATTATTTTGATTGAGGCATGTGGGTCAAGCCCACCATGGGAGGCACCATTCCCTGGCAGGTGGTTCTGAACTGTACAAGGAAGCTAGCTGAGCATTAGCCTGACTGAAGCAGAGAGCAAGCCAAGGAGCAAACTTCCTCCACGGTTCCTGACTCCAGGTTTCTGCTCTGACTTTCCTCAATGATGGGTTGTGACCTGGTAGTGTGAGCTAAAGTAAGCCCATTGTTCTCTTGCTGCCTTGGGTTAGAGTATTTCATCACAGCAACAGAATGGAATTAGAACCGGAAGCAATGACAGCCTCAGCTGGGAAGAGTCCATCTTCACAGGTGGCTTCTCTCTGACAAAGCCTGGGAAAGCAAAACCCTGCCAGTGTCAGGCTCCGTGTTTTTATGAAGAGCCTCAGTTTTGTGGCTCTGTGATTTGTGCAACCTAATTGGCTGTTTTTCTTTTAATTGTGGATTAAAAAAAAAAAAACCTTGCAAGTGATATTCCCTCTGGAGATGCTCCCTCATAAGGGAGAATTTAAAACATCCCCCTTGAGATGGGAAACTGGTTTTTGTTGTTTTTAGACAAGAGTATTAGTTTTCCATTTTCTGTCCTAAAACCTTTTTGTATAAGCTCAACAGGACCACATATCTCTCCCAAGGATGTTTAAATGCTGTTTAGTTAGATGAACTAAAGCAATAAAAGCATATATTTTATTGTTCCTAAGGTAACACATAGACCCCCCCCCACACACACACATATGCACACTAGCATTTAATGATCCAGAGAAGATGTGAAGGGTAACAACCTCTTTGTCAAGAGAAGATGCAATTTACAGAAGCTGATTTCACTGTGCTTGAGCCTTGTGAGCTATTATGGGGCTATGTGCACTTGGATGGTCCAGCTGGACAATTCCCCAAATGCCTGGAGGCAAGGAAAGGGATATCTTTGGGTCACTGCCTTATTTCCTTTTCACTTGCTTACCATAGAACCCTGTTTTGTAGTGTTTCACAGTTTCTCTACTTTCTGAGCTAAGAGGGGGTTTGCCCACCTCTCATTCCCCTTTCAACTTAAAACAAAACAAAATGACACAAACCTAGGACAATTTAAAGTGCAGGGAAATATCCTATAATGAATCTGAAAAGGAAGGGGTGTGGTTAAGAAAAGAGGCCAGGCTGACATTGGAATGCTTTAAGAATATGTGATTTATTTATATAATAGGAGGTGTACAGTCTGAAGGAAGATGGAAACTATGCTTTTTGCAACAACATGGATGAAGGTGGAGGATGTTACACCAAGCAAAATCCGCTACAGATAGAAAGACACACACCATTCCATTCTGTTGCTGTGATGAAATACTCTAACCCAAGGCAGCAAGAGAACAGTGGATTACTTGAGCTTACACTTCAGAGAGTCACTATGTGGTATTAGATAGCTACAGGAGCATTCTGTCCAGAGGAGGGTTGGGAAATTATTAATAAGAGATACGACAATGAGTCCTGTAAGTGTTGTAGTGATTTATTGTACAGCATCAGCCCCTAGTTTAATGCCACATTATATACTTATAAAATTTGCTGAGAAGGTAGATCTTATTGTAAGCATTCTTACCATAAAAATAGTAAATGAAAGATGATAAATAAAAGAATAAGTGTGCAGGAACTCTTTGAAGTGGTGGCACGTGTTTGTAGACTTTGGTGTTGGTGTCACAGGTACTTACAGACTTTCCTTTGTGTATGAGAAACACGAACAACTTTCTATATGTTATCCATGCCACAAAACAAAGTGTTTACAGTGCTAGAGAGATGGCTCGGCTGTTAAAGCCTAGGCTAGGCTCCACAGCCCAAAATATAAAAGTGCTCAAAACAGAGAAGAGACAGATGGGAACTTGGAAGAAACCGCCCTCAAAAACCAGTATTCCTGCATCTGCTGCTGGGAGTATGCCTGGTGACACTTCCTCTGGTTTCACCACCTACAGCCCCACCCAATTCAACATCCCTTACCAAAAGCAAAGTGGTGAGGGATCTAGATCTCAACCATGTCCTGTGGGTTCTTGTGGAACACCCCAGCTCAAGGCCTACCAGGTGGGGCATCTGTCTCTGTGCCACCCTGAGTGTCTTGGGGTCCAACCTCATGTTCTGTTACTTGAAATGTATAATGTTGTGTGGAGAAGTTGATGTTCTTGGAAGGGCAAATGCCATTCTGACTTCCAATGGAACAAGCACAGTCAGATAAGTTTTCGTTGCCACTGTGATCCAGGCAGACTTTCAGGTACAGGACCCTCTCTGCACATTCCTTTCTAAACCTGAGGACATTTTCTCACACCTGCTGATGCCTTGAGCCTGCAGGTGAGATGAATCTCTTCCCACCATCAACCAGGAGGTGCACCTGTAGATTTCATAGGATGCTGGAAGGACCCATCTCCTCTTCCATGCCCCTGGAAGAGTGGCAACTCCTAGCATGGGATTCTCTTAGATGAATGTTCCCGTCATTTGTTTAAAAACAGGTAACTGCCGATTAGAGCAGCATGAAGCTGGTGGTGCATGCTTAATAAAAGTCCTAGTTAATGACAGACACTGAGTGAAGCTAATGGAAGCTGGAAACGCTGGCTTCTGGCCTGACGAAGCCTTCTGTTAGAACTATTGATTCTGTTATGTTTCTTAGCCCTTCGCCCTTTTCAGTGTAAAAGTCTTGGCTTTTTGGTAGCTTGGATATATATTTCCTTTCTTGGCCCATTTGGAAGTCACTGACACATGTCAGAGGTGTCTATGGATTTGTACTTGTGCTGTGACCTGCACTGTTTGGAATTGACCTAAACGGGATGGGGGAATAGAACACATGCTAATAAGATAGGATGGGTGACTATATTCTCTAATGGAGATATACCAGTAGCCTGGAAACTCAGTAAATTTAGTATATAATGCCAGAAGAGGAGGCAAGCTTATTATATATGAAAGCTGAACTAGTTGTATATAATAATAAGCAAGGGAACTTCTCTAATAGGAGGTCTCTGTAGGGCAATGATTCTCAACCTGTGGGTCCTGACCCTTGGGGGTGTCTAATAGTCCTTTCACAGGGGTTGCATATCAGATATTCCTGCATGTCAGATATTTACATTATAGTTCATAGCAGTAGCAGGAAATTGTAGTTATGAAATAGCCATGAAAATGATTTTATGGTTGGTTCTCACCAGAAGGACATGGAAACTGCATTAAAGGGTGGCAGCATTAGCAAGGTTGAGAACTGCTGCTATGGGGAACAGTCTCAGGCTACAAAGGAGGACACTGTGGTTGATACATTCTGCAATACTGTTACCATCCACATTCCCACCGGGGAAAGCCTTACCATTGTCTGGGAGCCTGAACTTGGGGAAGGGCTTGCTGTTCCCATAGGTTTTGAGGTGTTTGGCGTGTTTGATATGGCCACACATATATCAATAATACACATCTACTTGGAATCTTCTCCACTTGCTTTGTATTTGCAAGTACCAAGACACAGATACAGGCTTCTGTGTGCCCTGCCAGACCAGCCTTCTGGTACCACTTAACCGCCACTCCACTAAAAGGCTGCTTTACCTGTATCTTCACTGTCAAAATAAACAAACCTGAACAGATCAACAAACAAACAAAATCCATGGATCACTCAGTTGAATACCCAGCATGAAGGTTGGTACAAATCTTCAACTCCTCCAAGCTCCTGCTGCTGTTACTTTTCTCAGGAGCTAAGGAGACCCCTTCTTCATTAAGTGCTTTGGTCATAGTGTTTTATTTCAACAACATGAACAACTAAGACCATGACAAACGAGTCAAAACCTTCCCAAACTGAGCTGCCATTTAAATAGAAACAACACACAACCATCTAAAGGTACCTCACTCTTGAAGACATGTCCAGACATCTCCCTCATCCCTCATCTTAGCTCTTCCTCACTAACAATGCTTGAAGGACAGTCAGTGTTTTGTGTGTGATGCATTTGTGTATCAACACCAGACCTAGTCCCAGTAGTGTTTAGGTACACAAACTACTGCCAGCTACTTATCTAATTCCTGACTAGGAACTGCTGCATTACAATGTAGGTACGTGTTGGAGTTAAGAAAATGTATACTTCATTGTTTTGAAGCTTGGCTTTCCTAAGCACAGGAACCATCGTTTGGAAGTGAAGGGTAGGTGGTATTGTATGTGTGCTGCTGTGCCATTGTACCCATTCAGCTTCTCCCACCTGACTCTGTCCCAAGCACCCCCATTCCTGGTCAGAGGGCCATAGTGACAGCCAGCAGCTAGACAGGGTGCAGTTGTAGTGGCTGTGAAAGTATTGGGAAGAAACTAGGTGTTGGCTTTGAACAGAAGCAGAATTCATGATCCCAGAGATAGGAGGACCAGGCAGCTGTCAGAGGTGTCCCGGCTTGGACTCGGTGCTGTTTGATGTTGGGATCCTTAGGGATGGAAATGATTTGGGCTGGCTGGGGGAGGGGTGCTGGGAAGCAGGTGTGGGTGGCTGCAAGGCTAGACAGAAGGCTTAAGGGGCTAGCAGAATCTGAGGGCTCAGACAGGAGTTACTGAAGCAAACCACAGGGCTGTGTTTGGAGGTCCGCGAGTAAGAAAGGAATATGGCAGAAGCAGACGTCTCCCATTGCTTTTCTGTTTTGGTTTCCTTCCTTCCTTCCTCCCTTCCCTCTGTCTCCTTCTCTCTCCTTTCCTCCCTCCCTCCCTTCCGCATCTCTCCCTCCCTCCTTCCACCCTGCCTACCTCCATCCTTGCCTTCTTTCCTCCCTCCCTCCCTTTCTTTCTCTTTCCTAGGGATATATAAGCACAATACTCTTTTCACCTTAGATATAAGTCTCTGATTGACCAAAGACAGAGATCCCATCAGCTTCAACTTGGTGATTGAGTACGCAAAATGAGGATACTTACATGTGGGTGCTCATAAACATGAATGACTCCTTCAGCTTTACATCACCAGAAAACATCCCCTTATAGGTAATGATTTATAAAAAGTTGCCATCCCTGGGGCTCCCTGCTCAATTTGTAGGCATTTCGTTGAAAAGGAGTCAGTCTCCTTTCCCCAGCAATTTTTATTGCTTGTATCACCTCAAGAGGGCTTGTGATTTTTGTGCATTCCATGAGTTCTCATCATTCTTATTTGTCTTCAAGAGATGTTTGCTTTAGTAGATAACAGCTTTATACTTACTTGCTTGGATTTTTTCCCATTTAATAAGTGAAGGTGAGATCATTGGTTGAGATTTTATTCTGTTTTATCTAAAGACTCGTTGTTTAAAATTTTCCTGTGAACATTGCCTTAGTTGCATTCAGCATCAGTATATTGTGTTTTCATTTTTATTCAGTTAAAAGTAGTTCGTAGTTTCCCCTTTGACTCATGGGTTACTTAAGAGTGTGTTGTTTAATTTGGCATTTTAGATGTTTTCAGATATGTTTCTGTTATTGATTTATACTTTAATTCTATTTGTGTCAGAGAATACACTGTACATGATTTAGAATTTTCTTATACATGTGGACATGTATCCACGTTGAACATAGCCTGTCTTCATGAGTATTATTTATTTTTAATCTTTGAAAAAGTTGTATTGCCCATGGGATGACTGTCTTTTAAAGGCCAATAGGACTAAGTTGGCTGATGGTGGGGATTAGAGAGTCTGTGTCCTCACTGATGTGAGATCTGCTTGTGTTTTGCTTCTTTGAGACAAGTTATCACTCTGTAGCTCAGGCTTTGCCCTGGAATGTATGTTGCCCAAGCTGGCCTCAAAAATCCAGGTAGTCCTACTACTGTAGCTTCCTAAATATTGGGATCACAGATGCGAGCCATGATGTGCGACAGTCATGTCTTCTGTTATAGAGGGACTTCTGAGATCGCAAACATGTTCTTTGGGGTTTCTGAGATTTGCCTTCCGGTCCTCTGTTTGTGTGTTGAAGTTCTGTGATGGATGTGTAAATATTGTCTTCTTGGCAAGCTGTGCCTCTGATGAACCCGCATCTCACCCCATCCCTAGTGGTGCTGTCTCCCCAAATTCCAGTTCTGCCTCCATGTAGCCACCCTGGCTTCCTTCTTTGGATTGCTTCTTTTCACTGTGTTTCCCCCCCAATGTTTTGCTTTTCAGCAAATGTGTCTAATCACCTTTATATTAAGCTGGAATTCTCATAGACTACATGTGTTTTTTGTAAGGCTTTTTATGCAATTTGGTTGTCTTTTAATTGTTTTTAGATCATTTTTCTAGGCTGAAGAGATGGTTCAATGGTTAAGAGCATGTTTTGCTCATGCAGAGGACCTATATTCAGTCCCTACCTCTCACATTAGGTGGCTTCAAGGAAATTGCTTGTAACTCCAGCTTCAGGGGATGCTTGCACTCATATGCACATACCAACACACAGTCACACACTCAACACATAATTAAAAATAAAAACGGTCTTTTAAAAAGACTACTTGTGTGTAGTATGATTATTAGGCACGCAGGGATCTCAAATACTCTCTTGCTAGCAGTTGGTTGGATTTAGTTGCAGCACATCACTTTCTGGACCCCTCCATTTCTTCACAAACAGTCCTGCTGTCTTTCCTCCCAATTTCTCAGCAGACTCTAGACCATGAACTACACATATTCTGTTGTCATGAGTAATGTGTGTGGCCTTTGTCCCCCATTGGACTGCAGGTCCCCCAGCCATGAGACTTTGCCATAGTGTCCATTGGGTTACCAGCAGAAAGGAGATCTACAGACGTTTCCTTCCCAAGGAGAGTGACCTTATCCTCAATTCCTCACTCAGCGCAGATGTCAAGTGAGAAGGGGGCAATCATGTGACTTGCACATAGTGATGCTGCTTTCTGCTCCCTCAGCCTCAAAGTGCCCTGATTAGTTCTCTTAGTAAGGTGACAAAATACCTTACCAAAGTGAATATCCAGGGGGAGAAAGATTTGGTGAACATTTTCTGCACACACTATCAATAGCCATATCTGACTTCCAAGGAAGATTCTGCATTTCCCTGAGCCTCACCCAGGAAGGCTTTGCCATTTTCTCCACGGGTCTGAGTTCAGAGTTCTTGGCATGGCCACACCTGTGTTAATAACATGCATTCCACACAGGACTTCACTCATTCGGGCATTTCTCAGTCCCTATAGTTTTCTCTTTTTGCTTAGTTCAGGACAAGCCATGGGATGTTGCTGCCCACATTTTAGAATGGGTCTTCCCTCTCAGTCGAACCTCTCTGGAAATGCCCTCATGACCTTGTACCAGAGATACGTGTCCTGGGCAATTCTAAATCTAGTAAAGTTGGCAATGAACATTAAGCATCCAGTGGGTTCCTAGAATGTTCATGTGAAATGTCTGTGTGCCGTCAAGCCTACTTGGTCCTTCATGGATATTGATGGTCCACAGAGGGCTCTTCCACAGTCCACTTCCTGTCTACACCTCCCTACCCTCTCCCCACTGACC